>NC_040244.1:6475584-6587093 GCF_001444195.1 Xiphophorus couchianus | reverse complement strand
GATCAAAGAGAAAAGTGCTATGATTAAAGAGAAAATTGCCAAAATCAAATGGAAAGGTTAAATGGTTAGATCAAAAACAAAAATTCTTTGATCAAAACAAAATTGTTTTGATCAAAGACAAAATTGCTATGATCAAAGAGAAAAGTGCTCAAAACAAGGAAAAGGCTAACTGCTTTGATCAAAACGAAAATGCTTTGATCAAAGACAAAATTGCTATGATGAAAGAGAAAATTGCTAAGATCAAAGAGAAAAGTGCTATGATTAAAGAGAAAATTGCCAAAATCAAATGGAAAGGTTAAATGGTTAGATCAAAAACAAAAATTCTTTGATCAAAAACAAAATTGTTTTGATCAAAAACAAAATTGTTTTCATCAAAGACAAAATTGCTATGATCAAAGAGAAAAGTGCTCAAAACAAAGGAAAAGGCTAACTGAAATGATCAAAGACAAAAATGGATCTGATCAAAGACAAAAATATTTTGATCAAAGACAAAAATATTTTGATCAAAGACAAAATTGCTATGATCAAAGAGAAAATTGCTATGATCAAAGAGAAAAGTGCTAAAATCAAAGGGAAAGGCTAACTGCTTTGATCAAAAACGAAAATGCTTTGATCAAAGACAAAATTGCTATGATCAAAGAGAAAATTGCTATGATCAAAGAGAAAAGTGCTAAAATCAAAGGGAAAGGCTAACTGCTTTGATCAAAAACGAAAATGCTTTGATCAAAGACAAAATTGCTATGATGAAAGAGAAAATTGCTAAGATCAAAGAGAAAAGTGCTATGATTAAAGAGAAAATTGCCAAAATCAAATGGAAAGGTTAAATGGTTAGATCAAAAACAAAAATTCTTTGATCAAAAACAAAATTGTTTTGATCAAAAACAAAATTGTTTTCATCAAAGACAAAGTTGCTATGATCAAAGAGAAAAGTGCTAAAATCAAAGGGAAAGGCTAACTGCTATGATGAAAAACAAAAATGGATCTGATCAAACACAAAACTGTTTTGATCAAAGACAAAAATATTTTGATCAAAGACAAAGTTGCTATGATCAAAGAGAACATTTCTATGATCAAAGAGAAAAGTGCCAAAATCAAATGGAAAGGTTAAATGGTTAGATTAAAAACAAAAATTTTTTGATCAAAAACAAAATTGTTTTGATCAAAGACAAAATTGCTATGATCAAAGAGAAAATTGCTATGATCAAAGAGAAAAGTGCTAAAATCAAAGGGAAAGGCTAACTGGTTTGATCAAAAACGAAAATGCTTTGATCAAGGACAAAATTGCTATGATGAAAGAGAAAATTGCTAAGATCAAAGAGAAAAGTGCTATGATTAAAGAGAAAATTGCCAAAATCAAATGGAAAGGTTAAATGGTTAGATCAAAAACAAAAATTCTTTGATCAAAAACAAAATTGTTTTGATCAAAAACAAAATTGTTTTCATCAAAGACAAAATTGCTATGATCAAAGAGAAAAGTGCTCAAAACAAAGGAAAAGGCTAACTGAAATGATCAAAAACAAAATGGATCTGATCAAAGACAAAAATATTTTGATCAAAGACAAAAATATTTTGATCAAAGACAAAGTTGCTATGATCAAAGAGAAAAAGTGCTAAAATCAAAGGGAAATGCTAACTGCTTTGATCAAAAACAAAATTGCTTTGATCAAAGACAAAATTGCTATGATCAAAGAGAAAATTGCTAAGATCAAAGAGAGAAGTGCTATGATCAAAGGGAAAATTGCCAAAATCAAATGGAAAGGTTAAATGGTCTGATCAAAAACAAAAATTCTTTGATCAAAAACAAAATTGTTTTCATCAAAGACAAAATTGCTATGATCAAAGAGAAAAGTGCTCAAAACAAAGGAAAAGGCTAACTGAAATGATCAAAAACAAAAATGGATCTGATCAAAGACAAAAATATTTTGATCAAAGACAAAAATATTTTGATCAAAGACAAAGTTGCTATGATCAAAGAGAAAAGTGCTAAAATCAAAGGGAAATGCTAACTGCTTTGATCAAAAACAAAATTGCTTTGATCAAAGACAAAATTGCTATGATCAAAGAGAAAATTGCTAAGATCAAAGAGAAAAGTGCTATGATCAAAGGGAAAATTGCCAAAATCAAATGGAAAGGTTAAATGGTTAGATAAAAAACAAAACTTCTTTGATCAAAAACAAAATTGTTTTGATCAAAGACAAAATTGCTATTATCAAAGAGAAAAGTGCTCAAAACAAAGGGAAAGGCTAACTGCTATGATGAAAAACAAAAATGGATCTGATCAAACACAAAACTGTTTTGATCAAAGACAAAAATATTTTGATCAAAGACAAAGTTGCTATGATCAAAGAGAAAATTTCTATGATCAAAGAGAAAAGTGCCAAAATCAAATGGAAAGGTTAAATGGTTAGATCAAAAACAAAAATTCTTTGATCAAAAACAAAATTGTTTTGATCAAAGACAAAATTGCTATGATCAAAGAGAAAAGTGCTCAAAACAAAGGAAAAGGCTAACTGCTTTGATCAAAACGAAAATGCTTTGATCAAAGACAAAATTGCTATGATGAAAGAGAAAATTGCTAAGATCAAAGAGAAAAGTGCTATGATTAAAGAGAAAATTGCCAAAATCAAATGGAAAGGTTAAATGGTTAGATCAAAAACAAAAATTCTTTGATCAAAAACAAAATTGTTTTGATCAAAAACAAAATTGTTTTCATCAAAGACAAAATTGCTATGATCAAAGAGAAAAGTGCTCAAAACAAAGGAAAAGGCTAACTGAAATGATCAAAAACAAAAATGGATCTGATCAAAGACAAAAATATTTTGATCAAAGACAAAAATATTTTGATCAAAGACAAAGTTGCTATAATCAAAGAGAAAAGTGCTAAAATCAAAGGGAAAGGCCGACTGCTATGATGAAAAACAAAAATGGATCTGATCAAACACAAAACTGTTTTGATCAAAAACAAAATTGTTTTGATCAAAGACAAAATTGCTATTATCAAAGAGAAAAGTGCTCAAAACAAAGGGAAAGGCTAACTGCTATGATGAAAAACAAAAATGGATCTGATCAAACACAAAACTGTTTTGATCAAAGACAAAAATATTTTGATCAAAGACAAAGTTGCTATGATCAAAGAGAAAATTTCTATGATCAAAGAGAAAAGTGCCAAAATCAAATGGAAACGTTAAATGGTTAGATTAAAAACAAAATTTTTTTGATCAAAAACAAAATTGTTTTGATCAAAGACAAAATTGCTATGATCAAAGAGAAAATTGCTATGATCAAAGAGAAAAGTGCTAAAATCAAAGGGAAAGGCTAACTGGTTTGATCAAAAACGAAAATGCTTTGATCAAAGACAAAATTGCTATGATGAAAGAGAAAATTGCTAAGATCAAAGAGAAAAGTGCTATGATTAAAGAGAAAATTGCCAAAATCAAATGGAAAGGTTAAATGGTTAGATCAAAAACAAAAATTCTTTGATCAAAAACAAAATTGTTTTGATCAAAGACAAAATTGCTATGATCAAAGAGAAAAGTGCTCAAAACAAAGGAAAAGGCTAACTGCTTTGATCAAAACGAAAATGCTTTGATCAAAGACAAAATTGCTATGATGAAAGAGAAAATTGCTAAGATCAAAGAGAAAAGTGCTATGATTAAAGAGAAAATTGCCAAAATCAAATGGAAAGGTTAAATGGTTAGATCAAAAACAAAAATTCTTTGATCAAAAACAAAATTGTTTTGATCAAAAACAAAATTGTTTTCATCAAAGACAAAATTGCTATGATCAAAGAGAAAAGTGCTCAAAACAAAGGAAAAGGCTAACTGAAATGATCAAAAACAAAAATGGATCTGATCAAAGACAAAAATATTTTGATCAAAGACAAAAATATTTTGATCAAAGACAAAGTTGCTATGATCAAAGAGAAAAGAGCTAAAATCAAAGGGAAAGGCCGACTGCTATGATGAAAAACAAAAATGGATCTGATCAAACACAAAACTGTTTTGATCAAAGACAAAAATGTTTTGATCAAAGACAAAGTTGCTATTATCAAAGAGAAAAGTGCTCAAAACAAAGGGAAAGGCTAACTGCTATGATGAAAAACTAAAATGGATCTGATCAAACACAAAACTGTTTTGATCAAAGACAAAAATATTTTGATCAAAGACAAAGTTGCTATGATCAAAGAGAAAATTTCTATGATCAAAGAGAAAAGTGCCAAAATCAAATGGAAAGGTTAAATGGTTAGATTAAAAACAAAATTTTTTTGATCAAAAACAAAATTGTTTTGATCAAAGACAAAATTGCTATGATCAAAGAGAAAATTGCTATGATCAAAGAGAAAAGTGCTAAAATCAAAGGGAAAGGCTAACTGGTTTGATCAAAAACGAAAATGCTTTGATCAAAGACAAAATTGCTATGATGAAAGAGAAAATTGCTAAGATCAAAGAGAAAAGTGCTATGATTAAAGAGAAAATTGCCAAAATCAAATGGAAAGGTTAAATGGTTAGATCAAAAACAAAAATTCTTTGATCAAAAACAAAATTGTTTTGATCAAAGACAAAATTGCTATGATCAAAGAGAAAAGTGCTCAAAACAAAGGAAAAGGCTAACTGCTTTGATCAAAACGAAAATGCTTTGATCAAAGACAAAATTGCTATGATGAAAGAGAAAATTGCTAAGATCAAAGAGAAAAGTGCTATGATTAAAGAGAAAATTGCCAAAATCAAATGGAAAGGTTAAATGGTTAGATCAAAAACAAAAATTCTTTGATCAAAAACAAAATTGTTTTGATCAAAAACAAAATTGTTTTCATCAAAGACAAAATTGCTATGATCAAAGAGAAAAGTGCTCAAAACAAAGGAAAAGGCTAACTGAAATGATCAAAAACAAAAATGGATCTGATCAAAGACAAAAATATTTTGATCAAAGACAAAAATATTTTGATCAAAGACAAAGTTGCTATGATCAAAGAGAAAAGTGCTAAAATCAAAGGGAAAGGCCGACTGCTATGATGAAAAACAAAAATGGATCTGATCAAACACAAAACTGTTTTGATCAAAGACAAAAATGTTTTGATCAAAGACAAAGTTGCTATTATCAAAGAGAAAAGTGCTCAAAACAAAGGGAAAGGCTAACTGCTATGATGAAAAACTAAAATGGATCTGATCAAACACAAAACTGTTTTGATCAAAGACAAAAATATTTTGATCAAAGACAAAGTTGCTATGATCAAAGAGAAAATTTCTATGATCAAAGAGAAAAGTGCCAAAATCAAATGGAAAGGTTAAATGGTTAGATTAAAAACAAAAATTTTTTGATCAAAAACAAAATTGTTTTGATCAAAGACAAAATTGCTATGATCAAAGAGAAAATTGCTATGATCAAAGAGAAAAGTGCTAAAATCAAAGGGAAAGGCTAACTGGTTTGATCAAAAACGAAAATGCTTTGATCAAGGACAAAATTGCTATGATGAAAGAGAAAATTGCTAAGATCAAAGAGAAAAGTGCTATGATTAAAGAGAAAATTGCCAAAATCAAATGGAAAGGTTAAATGGTTAGATCAAAAACAAAAATTCTTTGATCAAAAACAAAATTGTTTTGATCAAAGACAAAATTGCTATGATCAAAGAGAAAAGTGCTCAAAACAAAGGAAAAGGCTAACTGCTTTGATCAAAACGAAAATGCTTTGATCAAAGACAAAATTGCTATGATGAAAGAGAAAATTGCTAAGATCAAAGAGAAAAGTGCTATGATTAAAGAGAAAATTGCCAAAATCAAATGGAAAGGTTAAATGGTTAGATCAAAAACAAAAATTCTTTGATCAAAAACAAAATTGTTTTGATCAAAAACAAAATTGTTTTCATCAAAGACAAAATTGCTATGATCAAAGAGAAAAGTGCTCAAAACAAAGGAAAAGGCTAACTGAAATGATCAAAAACAAAAATGGATCTGATCAAAGACAAAAATATTTTGATCAAAGACAAAAATATTTTGATCAAAGACAAAGTTGCTATGATCAAAGAGAAAAGTGCTAAAATCAAAGGGAAATGCTAACTGCTTTGATCAAAAACAAAATTGCTTTGATCAAAGACAAAATTGCTATGATCAAAGAGAAAATTGCTAAGATCAAAGAGAGAAGTGCTATGATCAAAGGGAAAATTGCCAAAATCAAATGGAAAGGTTAAATGGTCTGATCAAAAACAAAAATTCTTTGATCAAACACAAAACTGTTTTGATCAAAGACAAAAATATTTTGATCAAAGACAAAGTTGCTATAATCAAAGAGAAAAGTGCTCAAAACAAAGGGAAAGGCTAACTGCTATGATGAAAAACAAAAATGGATCTGATCAAACACAAAACTGTTTTGATCAAAGACAAAAATATTTTGATCAAAGACAAAGTTGCTATGATCAAAGAGAAAATTTCTATGATCAAAGAGAAAAGTGCCAAAATCAAATGGAAAGGTTAAATGGTTAGATTAAAAACAAAATTTTTTTGATCAAAAACAAAATTGTTTTGATCAAAGACAAAATTGCTATGATCAAAGAGAAAATTGCTATGATCAAAGAGAAAAGTGCTAAAATCAAAGGGAAAGGCTAACTGCTTTGATCAAACAGGAAAATGCTTTGATCAAAGACAAAATTGCTATGATGAAAGAGAAAATTGCTAAGATCAAAGAGAAAAGTGCTATGATTAAAGAGAAAATTGTCAAAATCAAATGGAAAGGTTAAATGCTCTGATCAAAAACAAAAATTCTTTGATCAAAAACAAAATTGTTTTGATCAAAAACGAAATTGTTTTGATCAAAGACAAAATTGCTATGATCAAAGAGAAAAGTGCTAAAATCAAAGGGAAAGGCTAACTGGTTTGATCAAAAACGAAAATGCTTTTATCAAGGACAAAATTGCTATGATCAAAGAGAAAATTGCTAAGATCAAAGAGAAAAGTGCTATGATCAAAGGGAAAATTGCCAAAATCAAATGGAAAGGTTAAATGGTTAGATAAAAAACAAAACTTCTTTGATCAAACACAAAATTGTTTTGATCAAAGACAAAAATATTTTGATCAAAGAGAAAGTTGCTATAATCAAAGAGAAAAGTGCTCAAAACAAAGGGAAAGGCTAACTGCTATGATGAAAAACAAAAATGGATCTGATCAAACACAAAACTGTTTTGATCAAAGACAAAAATATTTTGATCAAAGACAAAGTTGCTATGATCAAAGAGAAAATTTCTATGATCAAAGAGAAAAGTGCCAAAATCAAATGGAAAGGTTAAATGGTTAGATTAAAAACAAAAATTTTTTGATCAAAAACAAAATTGTTTTGATCAAAGACAAAATTGCTATGATCAAAGAGAAAATTGCTATGATCAAAGAGAAAAGTGCTAAAATCAAAGGGAAAGGCTAACTGCTTTGATCAAAAACGAAAATGCTTTGATCAAAGACAAAATTGCTATGATGAAAGAGAAAATTGCTAAGATCAAAGAGAAAAGTGCTATGATTAAAGAGAAAATTGCCAAAATCAAATGGAAAGGTTAAATGCTCTGATCAAAAACCAAAATTTTTTGATCAAAAACAAAATTGTTTTGATCAAAAACAAAATTGTTTTGATCAAAGACAAAATTGCTATGATCAAAGAGAAAAGTGCTCAAAACAAAGGAAAAGGCTAACTGAAATGATCAAAAACAAAAATGGATCTGATCAAAGACAAAAATATTTTGATCAAAGACAAAAATATTTTGATCAAAGACAAAGTTCCTATGATCAAAGAGAAAATTGCTATGATCAAAGAGAAAAGTGCTAAAATCAAAGGGAAATGCAAACTGCTTTGATCAAAAACAAAATTGCTTTGATCAAAGACAAAATTGCTATGATGAAAGAGAAAATTGCTATGATCAAAGAGAAAAGTGCTATGATCAAAGAGAAAATTGCCAAAATCAAATGGAAAGGTTAAATGGTTAGATAAAAAACAAAATTGTTTTGATCAAAGACAAAATTGCTATGATCAAAGAGAAAATTGCCAAAATCAAATGGAAAGGTTAAATGGTCTGATCAAAAACAAAAATTCTTTGATCAAAAACAAAATTGTTTTCATCAAAGACAAAATTGCTATGATCAAAGAGAAAAGTGCTCAAAACAAAGGAAAAGGCTAACTGAAATGATCAAAAACAAAAATGGATCTGATCAAAGACAAAAATATTTTGATCAAAGACAAAAATATTTTGATCAAAGACAAAGTTGCTATGATCAAAGAGAAAAGTGCTAAAATCAAAGGGAAATGCTAACTGCTTTGATCAAAAACAAAATTGCTTTGATCAAAGACAAAATTGCTATGATCAAAGAGAAAATTGCTAAGATCAAAGAGAAAAGTGCTATGATCAAAGGGAAAATTGCCAAAATCAAATGGAAAGGTTAAATGGTTAGATAAAAAAACAAAACTTCTTTGATCAAAAACAAAATTGTTTTGATCAAAGACAAAGTTGCTATGATCAAAGAGAAAATTTCTATGATCAAAGAGAAAAGTGCCAAAATCAAATGGAAAGGTTAACTGCTACGATGAAAAACAAAAATGGATCTGATCAAAGACAAAAATATTTTGATCAAAGACAAAGTTGCTATGATCAAAGAGAAAAGTGCTATGATCAAAGAGAAAAGTGCCAAAATCAAATGGAAAGGTTAAATGCTCTGATCAAAAACAAAAATTCTTTGATCAAAAACAAAATTGTTTTGATCAAAAACAAAATTGTTTTGATCAAAGACAAAATTGCTATGATCAATGAGAAAAGTGCTCAAAACAAAGGGAAAGGCTAACTGCTATGATCAAAAACAAAAATGAATCTGATCAAAGACAAAAACGTTTTGATCAAAGACAAAAATATTTTGATCAAAGACAAAGTTGCTATGATCAAAGAGAAAATTGCTATGATCAAAGAGAAAATTGCCAAAATCAAATGGAAAGGTTAAATGGTCTGATCAAAAACAAAAATTCTTTGATCAAAAACAAAATTGTTTTCATCAAAGACAAAATTGCTATGATCAAAGAGAAAAGTGCTCAAAACAAAGGAAAAGGCTAACTGAAATGATCAAAAACAAAAATGGATCTGATCAAAGACAAAAATATTTTGATCAAAGACAAAAATATTTTGATCAAAGACAAAGTTGCTATGATCAAAGAGAAAAGTGCTAAAATCAAAGAGAAATGCTAACTGCTTTGATCAAAAACAAAATTGCTTTGATCAAAGACAAAATTGCTATGATCAAAGAGAAAATTGCTAAGATCAAAGAGAAAAGTGCTATGATCAAAGGGAAAATTGCCAAAATCAAATGGAAAGGTTAAATGGTTAGATAAAAAACAAAACTTCTTTGATCAAAAACAAAATTGTTTTGATCAAAGACAAAGTTGCTATGATCAAAGAGAAAATTTCTATGATCAAAGAGAAAAGTGCCAAAATCAAATGGAAAGGTTAACTGCTACGATGAAAAACAAAAATGGATCTGATCAAAGACAAAAATATTTTGATCAAAGACAAAGTTGCTATGATCAAAGAGAAAAGTGCTATGATCAAAGAGAAAAGTGCCAAAATCAAATGGAAAGGTTAAATGCTCTGATCAAAAACAAAAATTCTTTGATCAAAAACAAAATTGTTTTGATCAAAAACAAAATTGTTTTGATCAAAGACAAAATTGCTATGATCAATGAGAAAAGTGCTCAAAACAAAGGGAAAGGCTAACTGCTATGATCAAAAACAAAAATGAATCTGATCAAAGACAAAAACGTTTTGATCAAAGACAAAAATATTTTGATCAAAGACAAAGTTGCTATGATCAAAGAGAAAATTGCTATGATCAAAGAGAAAAGTGCTAAAATCAAATGGAAAAGTTAAATGGTTAGATCAAAAACAAAATTGCTTTGATCAAAGACAAAATTGCTTTGATCAAAGACAAAATTGCTATGATCAAAGACAAAGTTGCTATGATCAAAGAGAAAAGTGCTCAAATCAAAGGGAAATGCAAAATGTTTTAATCAAAAACAAAAATTCTTTGATCAAAGAAAACAATACTTTCATCAAAGACAAACATGCTATGATTATCAAAAAAACAAAAATAGTAAGATGAAATGTAGAATGCTAAGCTCACAGGGAAGGGCTAAATGCTAAAAAAATGTTATGATCAAAGACGAAGCCCAAATTGCTATGAGCAAAGAGTTTCAAATTGTGTGATTATGCTACAGCATCATCCATTATTTGTAGAGCATTCCCTTTGTAGTTTGATAACTGATAAGACTTTTTTGCTTCAGGAAGTGAACTTTAAATGTACTTGTCTGTCTTTAAAAAGATTGGAATAGCCAAATGTGATTTATTTACATTTCATTACTTCAAGATTTTTAGGTTATTTGGCTTTGGGATATAATTTATTAATTTCAATTAAATTTATATTGAAGGATTACTGTACGTATTTATAAGTTGTTTTTTTTAGAAAGTCAGTAATGTAAGTTCTTGACTTTTCATTCAGGTATATTTTTGAACATAAGGGCACGCAAAGGATTATGGTCATTAACAACTGTTCCTCTAATGATGATGCAGCCTATTCTGTGGTTGCAGGAGAAGAGAAATGTACCACAGAGCTTTTTGTCAAAGGTATCAAGAAAATGTCTTTCATTTTTTATATATAAGCACATAAAAACCCTATTTTTAGTTTCATCTTCTGCTGTTTCCTTTCAGAGCTACCAATAAAGATTGTTAAAGGTATTGAGCCTGTGAAGACTACAGTGAACGAAAGGATTGAGCTGGAGTGTGAGGTATCGGAGGAAGGCGCTCAAGTTAAATGGTAAGGAAATATTTGATTTTCATTATTATCAAGAGTATATTTTGCCATTGGGGAATCAAGAACTCAGAAGTGTAAGACATACGTTCTTCGTGTTATTGTCTCTCTTCGGAGAAAACTGACTATAAAATTCTCTGGCAGGATGAAAAATGGTGTTGAAGTCCCAACAGGAGTTCGCTCAAGGTATCGAGTGAAGTGTGAAGGAACCAAACATTACTTGGTCATTGATGATGCCTCCAAAGACGATACTGGAACATATTCTGTCATGGCCAGTGGTGGCACTTCAGAGGCTCATATTCAAGTAGACTGTAGGTTTCTTCTTCTTAGTCCGTTAATGCTAAGATGTTTGGTAAAAAATATTCTAATTTTGTATTTTTCTCTAGTAAAACCCCTGAAGGTGTTTCAGGATCTGCAGGATATGACAGTGATGCTGGGGCAACCCATAAAGCTACACTGTGAAATCTTCCCAGGAAATGTTCCAGGTCGTTGGTACAGGAATGGACAGCTGATCCAGCCAAGTGATCGTCTCAACATTATACACAGGGCTAAGTAAGCCTCCCAGGGTTCCCATTAAAATGTCACACTTGTCCAAGCTGAAAGTTTGAGGCTATTTTAAAGTCTAAATAAAAAACATTACCTTGGTACCACCTGTGTGGAACCAGAATTGAAGAATAAACTGAAAATATAGAAAATATTCTATACTTTCTTTCAGAGAACTGAAAAATACTTCAATCTAGACAAAGTAATTTCTTGTTTAGATTTTTCCAGGCTGGAGTCCAACATGTTTACACTAACAAATACCTTTTTTATTTTTAAGAATTCACCGACTGGAAATTGAGACAAGTTCCCTTCATGATGCAGGAGATTACACTTTTGTGCCTGAAGGATACTCACAAAGCCTGTCTGCCAAAATCCACATTATTGGTACATAAATTTAACACCTCATATCTTTCTGAGTTATTAGTCATGATATGATCTAACGATGGTAATCAGCTACAATTCTGCAGATCCTCCAAGAGTACATCTAGAAAGCTTGAACTTCCCAGACAACACCATCACAGTTGTGGCTGGAAACAAACTCCGATTAGAGATTCCTATTAGTGGAGAACCAGCGCCTAGAGTGGTGTGGATGAAAGGAGAAAGGGTGAGCTCCTTGCTTGTTTATTTGACATTTTGGTTTGATCATCCAGGCGTGTCACTGACCTAGCCAAAACATTGTTGTTTTGACTAAATTTAGATGCCCTTTGCATTAAAAACTGAGCTAAAGAAACATACTAACTAGCTAACCTGAAATAGTTAGGGTTGTCCAGAACTTAAACAGTATATTTACCAAACTTTCAGCTGTTCTATATTCAGGTTTATTTGTCTTTTATAGGTGATTCTTGATTCAGGCCACAGAGTTCACGCTGAAACTTACGGCGACCAGACCAGCCTGACAATTGAAGTCACAGAGCGCGAAGACACAGGAAACTACAAAATAGTTTTACAGAATGAGGCAGGAGAAGCTACAGCTAGTGTCAAAATCAAGGTTGTTGGTGAGAAAATACCAACATGAAAACAATGTCAATTTGTTCAATTTAATTTAGTCATGTGTCACTTGCAGACATTCCTGATCCCCCTGAGGCACCTTTGGTTCCAGTTGTGGGTGGTGATTGGTGTTCTATGACATGGGAACCACCCAAGTATGATGGAAGTTCACCCATATTAGGTAAACAATGCATCATGCCAGTGGTCAAGCTTAAGTATTAAGTTTATGAAATGACAAGCTTTTTATCGGTTCCCTTAAGGATACTTCATTGAGAGAAAAAAGAAACAGAGCTCCAGATGGATGAGGCTGAACTTTGACTTGATCAAAGAAACTTCATTTGAACCTAAGAAGATGATTGAAGGAGTGCCATATGAAGTTCGGATCTTTGCAGTCAATGCCATTGGCGTCTCCAAACCCAGTGAACCGTCCAAAGCCTTTACTCCCCTTGGTGAGTAGCTCATCTGTCTCCAACATTCATCCCATAATCTCAGTGCTAGTGCCAACGAGTTACCAAGGCAAAAATGATATATATAAGGTTTCAGTCGATCTGACAACAGTTTTATTGTACTGGCAAACTTCTAAAAGAGATGTTGTGTGTTACAAATTATGTTGGCTGCTCTTGGTTCCCCAATAACACAGCTGTTCAGTCCAATACCCATCACACAAAGCATTCTGACTTTGACCTTCACTAGACATACAGCAGCTTTAGGGGATAATAAATATGTCTTTATGATGGCTGTGAAATCATTCATGGATTAGAGGTTTATGGGATCAGGTCAGTCAGAGTTTGAATAGGGGTTAAATATGATTCAGAACACAGGAATAGACAGCCAGAATAGGCACTAATGAGTTCTGGCATGGAATACCAGCCAATGACAGTGATCTCTTAGTCACATGCTCTTTTGTTTATCTAGATATATGTACATCACATGATAATTGCTGCAACACATGCAGAATGAGAAATCACTGCACAGAGTTCATACACAGTCAAGAAAGGGTTTGAAAGGTACAGAAAAAATAACGTATGAAGTATTTCCAGGATTTCTATCTCGTATTATTAATTTCTATCTCATAGACTAATTGTTGTTTCCACATGTGTCCATTTGTACAACTTCCCATTCATTTGTCCAACCACACAACCATCCATTTGTCCAACTGCCAATCCATCCATCCATCCATCCATCCATCCATCCATCCATCCATCCATTCTCTACCCATTTGTTCTACATTTGCCTATATTTCCATTCCTTTGTCAGTCCATCCTTTTGACTGTCCAATGTACTAATTTATTAATGATACATTGCCTTACTTCTTCCTTTTTTCCTTTCCCTTCTTTCTTCCTTCCATCCACCTACTATCTAACTAAAAATAACTAACAACTTTTATTTCAACACAGCTGTGACCAGTGAGCCGACTATGCTGGTTGTGGACGATGTTACGGACACCACAGTGACTGTAAAGTGGCGTCCTCCAGAAACCATTGGGGCAGCTGGGCTGGATGGATACTTAGTGGAGTACTGCATTGAAGGAAGTGAGTCAAATCTCAACAACGTTGAGGTGAGGTCTATTAGATGCGAAATATTTTAGTTTATTACTACAATTGGACTATCTTTACCTACAGCTGATGACTGGGTGCTATCCAACAAAGAGGTGACTGAGAAAACCAAGTACACCATCACTGGACTAACTCCAGGATCTAAGATTTTAGTTCGGGTCAAAGCCATAAATAAAGCTGGAGCCAGTGCTCCACGCACTCTGCAGCACTCTGTCCTTGTCAAAGAAGTGGTTGGTGAGTTCTGAGAAGTCTGTAGTGTCTGTTCAACTGCAACAAATGAGCCAATCAAACACAGTTGATTTAATAAGCATAACGTTCTCTGCAGAACCACCAAAGATCCGTGTCCCGCGACACCTGAAACAGACTTACACTCGGAAAGTTGGAGAAACTGTTAACCTTGTGGTGCCTTTCCAGGTAAACCTCAAACTCCTTTAATATACCCCTTCTGAGTGGTATACTTTACTAAGGTTTCATATGCATGTGCACAGGGAAAACCTCGGCCAAAGGTTACTTGGATCAAGGAAGGCAATCCTGTCGAACCTTCCCATGTTAGCATCCGCAACACAGACTGTGACAGCATCATTTTTATCCGTAAAGCAGACCGAAACCACTCTGGGAAGTATGAGATGACGGTACAGGTTGAGAACCACGTTGACACGGCAATTATTGACATACAGATTGTGGGTAAGTGATATTATGAGAAAAAATAAACCATATTTACTTTCATGGTAAGGACAGCTATTAATTTAGGTTTTCTTTTTGATTTTAAGATCTACCAGGACCGCCTCAGTGTGTCACAATTGAAGACGTTTGGGGAGAAAATGTAGCTCTAGTGTGGACCCCTCCGAAAGACAGTGGAAATGCCCCAATAACAGGCTACACCATTCAAAAAGCAGACAAGAAAACAATGGTTGTGCAAAATATCAAGCCATAAATCCAAACTGTAAATGAAGCTTCATGTTTATGTAATATTTACACAATGTTTATTCTGTTTTACAGGAATGGTTCACATGCATTGAGCATTACCACCGGACCTGCATCACCATCACAGAACTGGTGGTTGGGAATGAATATTTCTTCAGGGTCTTCTCAGAAAATATGTGTGGTCTGAGCGAACTGGCCACCCAGACCAAAAAGAGCGCTCTCATCGTCAAAGAAGGTACAATGAAGAGCGGAATGTCATTTTAATTAATGCATACTTAGTGAAATATGGTTGAATAAAATTAATTTACAAAAAATTGCTTTTAGTGAATATGGAAATAATTATTTACATGCATGTTTATTTAATATATCCAATTATTTTACCATTTAATGTAAAGTCCTAATTTAGAATACTGAATTAATTTTTTTTTAAATAAAATAAACCAATTAAAATCAAAATAATAAATGTATTTATTAGCTGGTAAAGTAAAGCTTTGGAACAACATTGTTTTTGCACAAGTTTTAGTAAATAAAATTAGTGATACAAAATAGTAAACATAAGCTGTTTATTTAAAATAAATGTCTTTAGTAGCATTTTTATTTTTGAGAAGTTAAATATTTATTTTCAGATTCAGAATTCCTTACTTTATTTTATAGACTGAAATAAATAGCGCTGAGAAACAAATGTAGCTCAAGATTGATCTGATTCTTTAGTCATTTAAATAATATACTCTTTTAAAAGGTGTTTGTATTTACACTTATTTTATAACTTCAAAGTTTTGGTTACCTAAATGGGATTTCAGATTGGAAATATCTCTAAAAGCTTTTGCTTCATCTGTCTTTTTATAATACAGTTTTCCTGACCTTTAATAAACATTTAGCACACAAATCACATTTATTTTAGATTACTTATTTTATCAATTCAATTATTTTTCCTTTATTGAAGGACATGTATTTGAGGACATGTATTTGATACAAATAAGAGATGAGAAATACTTTTTGCCCATAAAATGTAATTTTACGTAATCGTTTTTTATTTATGAAAACTTGTTTTATAGTTTTCTTTAATTTCAATATTCCAGGTTTAGTTGCTGAGGTAGAACTTTGCTTATCTATTAAAATACAGTGTCTGTGTTTTTGTCCTGGAGAAATTGAAATGTTTCCCTGCCTTAATTACTGATCGGAGGGAAAGTTGACTCTTTTGAGGAACATTTTCCGTTTGCTGCCTATGCATTCCCCAAAGGTACTGTCAGTGATCTTTTCCACCCTCACTTCTGAATCTCACTGGGTTTTATGTATGACTGACAGGCCCTTTAGTGGTGTTGTCTTAGTCTCAGCTGGTGATGAATAAAAAAATACATTGTCCTTCCCTCGTCACATAGGGAATTCCCCGCATGATACCGCTCAGCGTCAGTATCATGCACAACCCCATTCCTTTACCCTTAAACCCACAGGCTTGCAGATGAAAATACCCGAGTACAGCGACCGCGACTTCAAGGAGCCACCAAAGTTCACTCAACCGCTTATCAACACCTTTGCTGTTGCCGGCTATAACGCTACGCTGAACTGCAGCGTCCGTGCCAACCCAAGGGTAGGTGGCGAAACAACAAGTAAAACATTCATATGCAATGATAGCACAAAAAGTGGAAGTCTACTTGTTTAACATTTATTTTTATCTTTAAATAATGTACTTTATAACCTGCGTCTCATTTGTTCACAAGATCATTTACAATGTGAATAGCTCTAAAGTATTTCTTTTTACCACATAGAGATCAAAATCTTTTACAAATTTGGAATGAAATAACAATCGCAACAGTTAAGCTAGCTGCATTTAGCTTCCATTAAGACTAACAAGTATTTAATTCAGAAACATTTCATAATCCAAGAGGATCTTTAGTAAAAAGGGGACTATTATGCTTCCCTTTACAGCAGGCGTGTCCAAAGTCGGTCCTCAAGGGCCGGCATCCTGCATGTTTTTGTTCTCTCCCTGGTTGTAGTAACAACCTTCTCAGCTTGTCAATGTTCTCCTAAGGCCTCTAATGAGCCATCATTGGATCCAGGTGCGTTAAACCAGGGAGAGAACTGAAACACACAGGATGGCGGCCCTCCAGGACCGACTTTGGACACCCCTGCTTTACAGGCTAGAATAGGTCCATGGGTTATACAAAACATGTTCATTCTTTTTTTTTTTTTGCACAAAATCACTCTCAGATAATGAGATTTTAGTCTGGGTCAGTTCTGCCTGGTTTGAGCTCCTTTCAGGACGATCTGTCACTTTAAATCCAAATAAGCTGCTATGACCCCAACTCAACGTTTACATTCACACATGAAAATTTCTGCAAACACATGCGCAATTACACAACCATACATCTTTGAAAAGTAGAAGTGGAGCCTCCTGCACAACTAACGAATGCAGCAAGTGATTTCTGGATAGAAAATTAATAACAAAACACTAGTCTTTTCCAACAGACATTGTACATCACATTTAGCAGTCAAAAACCAGCTGACCAAAACATGCTGGAACTCCGCTTGGGTTGCTAGGTAACGGGACAGGGCTTTGCTGGGGTTACTAGGCAATGGGCTGGGCTTTGCCTAGGTTGCTAGGTAACAGTGCTGATTTGTGATGTTACATTCCAGAGGTCTTTGAAACGGCTTATTTTCCAGACACCAAAAACCTTCACATTATTGCCAAAAAAACATCTGGATGTTTTTTTTTTTAACTGTTTGGGTTTTTGTTTAGAAGCAGTAGAGACTCAAATGGAAGTATAAAAAAATGCCAATTTTTCAAAATAGGTACCCTCTAACTAAAACAAAGAACTGTGCATAATCCTTTATTTCACTGCCAAATGTCATTAGGATATGGCATTATGGAAGTAGTGGGTATTGCATTATAGTCAGACACAACCAATAAGTGCTTTTGATATTCCTGTTTCTTCCTGCAGCCAAAAGTGATCTGGATGAAGAATAAGATAACCATCTTCGATGACCCACGCTACCGAATGTTTAGCAACCAAGGAGTCTGCACACTGGAGATCAGGAAGCCCAGTCCCTATGATGGCGGCATGTACACCTGCAAGGCCATCAACGACCTGGGGGAGGCCCAGGTGGAGTGCAAGCTGGAGGTCAAAGGTCAGTGTGGACCTAGAGGTGTGCATTAAAGTCTATGAGTCTGGTTTCCCATTTTTACCTCTTTACTTCCTTATTGTGACTAAAAGAAAAACTGGGTATATATCATTAAGATGTTTGCCTATTTATGCCAGTAACTGCTATTATGGCCATAATCATTAGTCTATAATAATTGTAAAGAGGCAAGGCATCTTTTTGGGAAACCAACTCCATCTAGATATTATAACAGTCTACCAAATGGACGGTACCAAGTGGAAACGTAAGTACCTCAACTGAGTTGCACCATTTGTTTAGAAATTCATTACTTATTTGAGTTCAACTGTTTTTTAGGACTAGATTGTGGTAATTTAGAAACCAGGGTTACAATTTAATACTGAACAATTATGTTTAGCATTGAAAAAGCAACTGAGTGTAAGTTGAAAATACATGGGGAACAATATTTAGTCATGAAGCCCAGGACTATTGGAGGATCGCTTTTGTTTTTAATTGGAGCTGTGATTTTTAAGTTATGTCCTCATTTTTACCTTTGATTTCTTTAAGATTGGCTTTGTTAGTTCAAGTAAATGTCATAAATGGATCAGCTTGTATAAAAATTGTCTGTCCTGTCTTTCAGTTTTATAAAACAGCAGAAATTTATTTTAAAACAAGTTGAAAAGATGTTGTGGTTTGCCATCAAATTAAGCTTAATGTATATATATATATATATATATGTATATATGCCATACCTGGCCCAAATTAGAAGATTCCAAGGCCAAATACTTCTTTCGAGTGTTAGTCTTTACCTCAAATGGAAGAGTTCAAGTATCTTGTTTTGTTCAGATGTGATGGCAGAATGGACTGGACAACATCTGCATTAATGTTGGCGCTGCTCTGGTTTGTTGTGGTGAATAAAAAGATGAGCCAGAAATATAAGCCTGGCTCGTCTATAACCTTCACCTATAAAATGTTCTTATGAGAAAACAAAGAACATCCAATTCTGTATACCTTTGTGTTAAATGTTTGTTTTATTGTGAAAAAAGGGAAAGCAGCTGTAACGCCATGACGTCGTTTTCAAAACTGAGCTAAACCAAATAAAGGAGAGAGATATTTTGGCAATATCCATCTAATCTATGGATCTGATCTGATATGAATCTATAGATCTAATCTAAGAGTGTATATTGGAGTGTATATAAGAGTAGTTGGAAATCCAGGCTCTCTAACTCTCCATCTAAATCTAAACCAATGAGATGTTTGGCAGCATTATATAGGGTGTGCCATAAGTTTCCATACATAGAAAAAATAAACATTTTATATTGGACAACCATTTTTATTTTTGTGGGACTCTGTGTAATCGCTGCACGTCTTGGACCACTTCATGGTTGATCTGCAACATTTCCAGTTTTCTGAAACTTTATAACAAGTTTTGCCACAGTGTCGTGTGTGATGCTCGTTCCATGTTTTCTGTTAAAGTTTCGTGCAACCATGCGACTGAAATATACATTATACATTCTCCTATGTATGGGAACCTGTGGCCCACCCAGTATTTAAAATAGACAGATTTTTAATCTAAAAGAACAACAACTTATCATTTGCAGATTGTTTGAATCTCAGCAGCCATTCACAGCTTTAGATTAAATTCCAGGCCATGTTTGAATTCATAAACATTTGGTGCAACTTGGTTTTAATAATGATAACCCGTTAAAGTATGTGGAGTGTAAATAATATTTGGTGACACATCACCACCACACAATGTCATCCCTTATGTTTGTCTTTTTCCAATCCTGCCATTCTATTCATCACAGTTCGCACACCAATGATGTTCTTGCATTTTATTAATTCACCTCTCCATCTTAAACTATTTTCCACAGATTCCAGTGTCTTCTTTGTTCTGTTAACTCTTCATATAAAGAGTTCAGTAATAACTCAGCGGTACTCCCTGGTGCACACATATAACTCCATGTAAACTTAGGTTAACCCCTCTTTTCTTCTTTCTCCCCCAGTCCCAACTCAAGAATTGTGAATGTATGTTCTCATATAAAAGATAAGGTAAGCTTTCATATGGTTTCAGCATATGAAGCTTATTTCACTCATTATGCATCTTTTGGTCTGCCTGTGTAACCCCGCCTTTCTAGGCCAGAGGGACAGCAGCAGCTGAAAGCAGAAACCAGTAAAGTCAGAGTCTGGCTTACCTAAATATTTCAATTTTGATTATATTTACTGAATTCTGCTTTGAAATTGGTTGAATGTTGTACTGTTTCTTATGTACGCTGTGACAGAGACGAGGTGAGTACACTTTTTATTCCAAGCGAGTTTAGTAAAATTGAGGACAATTGATGTTATATGTTGCTGAAAATGTCTTGCACTATTAAAAAGTCTTGACTCATTTCTCATGTCTTTTTGATTTGCTTCCAGTGAGCCAGTTTGCAGGATTAACATGAAACGATCAAATTATGGAGCTAAATTGGGGCCATAACATTTGTTCAAAAGAAAAAAAAAATTAACTGAAAAAATCAGATACTGAGAAATAAACTTGACTCTGAAAAGTAGTTTTCAACTTTGTTTCAATTTAATTTTTTTTCTTTTGAACAAACATTATTGCCCCAATTTAGCTCCATACAGAATGTGGTATCCCGGTAAAATACAAGGATTTAAAAAACTTGATTAAAGCCACTGAAAAGATCCAACTCCTTGGAAAAACATTATGATTGACAATTATGTCATTTAGGAATCTGGATTTTGCAGAATTGTGAACCTTGAATTGTGCATGGTTGTAAAAACAATCCCAGTTTCATGTTTTTCTGTATTGGTGTCCCATCGACAAACAACAGTGGATTGAAGATTAAAACAAAAAAATAAATACATTATAAAATAAATGCATTTTCTGAATATGCTCAAAGGTAATACTTTGGGTATGGCATTACTTTTCAGGTTTTGTACTAAAACCAGATGAACATCTAAAACATGCAGAAATCTGCAGAGCCTGAATAATTCCCAGCTTTGTGATATATTGATTTATTGTCCAGCCCTATGGTGTATGACACTATTAAAAAAATAAATCAAATCTACCCAAGGGGTAACTCTTTATTTGAAGGAGTCTTTGTGAATGTTTATGACTGTTTTCGTGAAGTGTCATTAGGTAAATGACATTTTTATTGCAAATTTGCATTAAAAGCATCATTATTGATCAAATGACACTTCACAGCAGTCATAAACATTCACGAAGACTCCTTCATATTCATGACAGGTGTTATGTCATGTTTATGACAGTATCATGTCAAGTGTTACCCAACAGGGAAACAAAATATTTGACTACTAATTAGAAGTTCCTAGACACCCTGATTAACTTAAAATGTGAAGTTCAAATTTAAAAATGCATCAGTTATATGTAATTGATAGGAATTGTTACAGTTGCCAAAGGGGGAACAAGTAATTTTCTTAGAATTGCTAAATTGTATCTTTAGATTTTTCCAATCTGCTTTGGTATGAGATTATCAAAATACTGTAAAAATATTTCCTATTTAAGGCTTTTATTTAAATATATAAGTAATTCTAGAGGGCTCAGTATAATAGCTTTCTCTATTTTTTCACCTCTAGTTATGCCAACATCATCATAACTCTGTTTTTGTTCTTCAGGGGGATTTACCTTCTTCGAGCTCCTGCAGCGTGGCGTACCCTTACACCTGATTGATAAATACATGAACGAGTCGAAGATCGTAGAGCAAGACAAATGAAACTGAAACCACTACAAAAAGGAGCCTTAGCTTTGCAAAAATCGTCCACCATCAGCGACTCTCGTCTCTCGCCTCTCTTTTTGGATCAGGACACTGATGACGGATTGACAGGAACGGGATGAATGGATCGGTTCTGGTGGACGGAGTTCTGGTCTGTGTTGTGGAATGCTGTGTGCATGTTTGAAGCTTGTTGTTGCCATAGAAACACAGTCATTTCATCTCCTTTCACTCCCTGTTTTGTTTGAAATAATGTATCACCTCAGAACCTACTTTAGTGTTTAAGAACAAGAAAAAAATAATAATTTAAATGAGGATTAGTGAACAGCAACTCATGTCTGAGGTATTTTCTGTGGGTTTTTCATGGGTTTGGTCAGTGAATGTGTTATTTTTCATTGGGGAGTTCCATAGAAAAGAAAAAGAAATGTTTAAATTATCGATGTTAATTTGAGTTTAACTCAACACGATAAGAACGACTTGGGTAAAGTTGGAGAAAGAAACTTGATTTATTCTTTGGCGTTTTGTTTTTCTTGTGAGGAAATATAGAAGTTTACTCACATGCATGACATCTAAACCTTTGAGTTTATTTTGGGCTGATAAGGGTTCCACCATATTTGCATGCCTTTTCCTTTGTAATTACGAACTGCAGTTATAATAAACCTCTCAATTACGTCTGTCTTTTCTTGTTATCCTATCTTCTTTTGAGTGGATTTAATGTGTTTTCACAATTTGGTTTTGGGGAAATATATTCCAAAATACATTAATGAGAAGAACATAAACTTTGTGTTGGTTTTGAGTTAGTGTTTAGGGTTCATATGTTTTATAAAAATGATGGCCATAAATTCCTATTTCTGTTTGATAGTTTTAGTTATATTTTAGCAACTCGTATTAGAGGCTTTTAAAGAAACGAGGTAAGTGAATCAAGGGGGCAGAAACCAAAATGCTGTATCAGAAAACAAACTATAACAAGTTTAGATAAACATGTTAAATGTTTAATGAATATTTGCATATTCGTTAAGTTGTTTTATTTGACCGGAGTAAATTTCAGCTTACATATATAAATATATTTAGATTTATTTTTTATTTCCCATCTTTTTTTCATCTTTGAAATAATAATAATTTCACTTTATTTTCCTTATATATATTTTACCTAATAGCTTATGATACATGAAAGTAAATTACTTCATATTTTTTTCATCAGTTTTATAATAAACTGATTTTATTATTTTATTAAAATATGGAATACATAAGACACTTTTTAATTCTTATGTTTTATAAGCATTTTATAGTCTTTTCCTGTTTCTAGCATAGTGATATAGCGTACCATAAACATAAAAACTTAAAGTTTATCATGTTTTCTTTAAATTAAATTCATGCTAAGCTTTTATATTTATTTATTTTTCTACATTTTCCTTTTTATAATGCAACAGTCTAAGATTAAATCTGTTCATTTTTATGTTTTTTCTTACCTGTCATTCATTTATTTACCAAAAAGGTATGACTAAAGCATATAATAGGACATTAATAATAAAAAACATAGTTGCAATATTACTTTAGTTGTCAAATTTAGTGTAATGATTAAATACTACACCTTTGCAGATGAGGTAATAAAATAGTAACCACAGTAGTTCACCGGCATGCTGATTTAAATTTCCCGGTGCAGGAGGCATGTTATTGCCCCGCTTCCTGTAGACTTGTACCTCGATCTGAAACCTACGGACTATCAGCAGATTTTGGTTCCGCTGCAGAAATGGCCTCGACTGCACCGAGAGCAACAAAAGCCAAATGATCTGCTCTTGTTCTGGAGTCGGCAGAGAGAATAATTTAACGATTTTGTAAGGCGCTGGCTTGGGGAAACCAGGGAGTTTGTTACGGTACTTAGAGGAGCGACGAGGCGGACGGATAATGCCACATTGCCTGTGGCCAGAGCCGCTGACACCCGCACAATTGAAGCGGCTGGAGGAGCATAAATACAGCGCTTCGGGTCGCTCCCTGTTCGAGCCTCCGTGCCAAGTCTACTGGAACTGGCTGGTCCTACAGATACCGACATGGGTCGCACCAAACACGCTGACTATTGTTGGACTCTTGATAAACATCCTCTCCACGGTGGTGCTGGTTTGGTACTGTCCTACGGCAACGGAAGAGGTGAGTAAATCGAGCTTAGCTGAAGTTTTTCCACAAGGGCTCGAGCGCTGAATACGTTCGTACCGAACTACATTTAAAAATAGCCCGAAATAAATATTTTATGAGAGCTTTTCACTCTATCTTTACTAAAAGATAAAAGTAAATATAGTATCTTAATCAGAAACGTTTGCCTGTCAATTCGGCCTATGTATAAGTATAATATAATTTGCTATGTGAAAACAATTTCCAATTAAATCAATACCCTAATAGCGAAAGCTAACGCAATCTATTGTCTATTTTTGGAATAGTTTTTAAATAGGCGACTGCTTTTTAAAAAGTAATATAAGCCGAATTAAAGACAATCACACGCGTCTGTAGTTGTTGTATTATTATTACAATATATAACGCTTTATTGGCATCACGAGATGAGGATGATTTAAGTAGCTCCGTTTTGATTCGGTAGATTTGCGGAATAGATTAACGGTCGTACGTAGCTGGAAAGTTTACAGATTTTGACGTGTTCTTGTCTGTCCCCACTCATGTGATGCAGGATTGGGACACAACCGCATTTAGGAATATAATCTTGTTTTAGGTCACCATTCCAGAAGACTGTTATCATTGTAGCAATGTTGTTGTGTAAACAACTGCAAAGACAGTGCAGACTTAAGATCCCTGGTACATACAGTATATAGCCGAAATGCAGAAATAGGCCTTTGCAGCTGACCTATGATCCAGTACAGTTGGGTGCTTAGTGACACTTTACCACGCCATAAGACATACGTTTGTGGTTTATCAGAAAAAAGCACCTTTGACCGATCCAAGCATGAGAAAGAACTGATGAAACAAAGTCCATACAGCCTGCTGATAGTCAGACCCCAGTTACAATTCAGACCTATGCAAAAACTTTTTAAAGTCGTGTAAACAATAAAAAAATAAAGCAAGAATGTCTGATTTTAATATTAGTACTTTTACTTTAATCTAACCTTTTTTGGGTGAAAACAATCTGAGATTAAGGTGAGAATTGTGGCCTTTTTCTTACCTAAAAAGTAATAAATAGTCTTTTAAAATTATAATCTTTATTGTTATTGCAATAGTACAGCAAAATATTGTGATAAAATTCAGAGTCCATAATGCCCACCACTAACTGGAACCACTTTTATAGTCAAACCTGAACTGGGAGGTTCTTTTGGTTCATATTGATCATCACTTTTGCCCTCAACATCCCTTATCTTTCTCTCTAAGATGTATTTTAGTCAAACAATGTGATTTAACTTTTGTATGTTCAACAAAACCAGATTGGTCAGCTGTTAAATATTTGTTTAATAACATTTCAGACAGTGTCTACTGCAAACATTTTTCTTTGCCTCGTGTTTGCTGCGCTAATGCAAACACTGCTTCAGGGTGTGAGTCTCTTTAGTAAAAGTAACTATGTCACTGCACGTCTACAAAGGCTGTGAAGGAGTGGAAGAAAAAATTTCACTTTTAAATCTAGCAGCACACATTACGGATAGCAATTAGAGTCAAACCTGATAGTTTGCACCACTATGCTCAAGTTCAAGTTCATTTTTGTTAAATATACAGACAGATTGTTTATTTTCTGCTGCTCACAATTTCCTCACCCGGACTAAATTTATCTATAATTATCTTGACTTTAATGTAAATAGCTGATTGCTCTTCAATGTATTGTGAATTTATTCTGTGTGTAAGACTTACCATCACAGACTGGTGGTGAAAACGCTGCTCTTGTTCAAGATGATTGGTCAGCAGTGAACTTTCTGTGCAGGTCAACCAATCATATGTTGGAACCTGATAACAAGTCAGAGTTACATATCACATTATTTCACAATGCACACCAATACAGGCACAATTAAATAACAATTATAATTAGATATGAGTCTAATTCTAGTTTCTAAAGAGACATCTGGAGTAATTTAAAATGTTTTAAAGCAAAATCAGTGAATATTCAACCTCAAAAATATATTTTTCTTTTCTTTTTACAGTAAACTTTCATATTTACGACACAATACAAAATAAGATATAAACAAAGGTATGCAGTTTAAAGTGAAAAATATTTTTAAAATAAAACAAAGCCATTATTATTTATGTCTTTCCACCATTAAAAGCTTTGGTGTTCCTGCTGCGTTCGAGTTATTTGGAGTTGGATTTGATGTCAAAATTCTAGATAAAAAGTCAGAATTTCAACATGGTGACACGCAAAATTATTGTTTGTAATATCTCTAACAAACATCATTTTAAGCTTTATTTTCTATAAGCCAGCACCACGTTTAATCTGTTAAGTTTAGAGTTGCAGGTACAACGTGGAGCATTGATTTTAGACCCACTTTTACTTGTGTGTCTTGTAAAATAAACGCGTTTCCACCACATTTTACGACTGTTTATGCGAAGAACGGCCATATTGAATCACAGAGTTTCTTTCTCCTGCTCCGTGTCTCCAGGCTCCACCTTGGGCCTTCCTCCTGTCTGCTCTGGGTCTCTTCATTTATCAGTCTCTGGATGCGATTGATGGGAAACAGGCCAGGAGGACGAACAGCAGCTCTCCGCTCGGGGAACTGTTCGACCACGGCTGCGATGCCGTCTCCACAGGTCCCTTTGCCGAAATGTCCAATTTCTGCTCCATTTTATTCTTACTGTACTCTTTGACAAGCATAGAAATGGGAAGAATTGTATATTTGTGTTTTTATGATTTCAGTGGTTGTTGCTGTGGGAACCTGCATTTCATGCGGAATAGGAAGATACCCAAACTGGATTTTCTTCTGCGGCTTCATTGGGACGTTTATGTTTTTCTGTGCTCACTGGCAGACCTATGTATCCGGGACCCTCCGCTTTGGGCTGTAAGTCATGCATTCATACAAAATATCATTGAAATAATGATCAGCTAATTTAGTAATCGATTAATCGTTACTGGAGTATACAAACTAAAAAAAATAAATGAATAAACTTGCTGCAAGAATAACTCACTCGGAGCTGTAATTAGGCCAGAACTGTACAAAACATATATACGTTTTGCATCTAAGATATAAAAAAAAACATGTCTGTAAATATGTTTTACTAAAAACACAGTTCAAATTCTGTAAAATAAACAAAAATCTGATCAGCTCGACACTGTATTGACGATAAGTCCAGCAGAAAAGGCTGAGATTTTTACATGTTGATGTTAGATCACCTTTGCTACAAATAATCACTAAAAGAATACTGTTATTACATTTAGTCAATAGAATGTTTATTTTCTTATTTAAAAAAGAAATTTAAGTATTTGTTGCATCTCCAGATGCATTTCTAATGTTATATAAAAAAGTATCACATGAAAAATCTGCAGAAAGTAATTTTTTTTAATACAAATAATCTTCAGAGTAATCTGAAACTAAAATAATAATTTATTTCAGCCCTAAATGACAGCAGCAGTTAGGCATTTTATTCTGTCTGGCCTCATACATTGTTTTCCGTCAACATTATGAATGATTGCATTTATTCTTCTGTCTGTGCTTCAACATGCTTGAGTTGTGCTCAGCAGAAATGTAGCGGTCTGTCACAATAAACAATCTTGCTGGGCGATAAATTGTCCCAGAAGTCATAATGTTGTTTTGAGACCATTTTAAAGTAATATAATGGTGGATAATCCAAGAAACATTCTCAAAGATCAATAAACTTTAAATTTTATTTAACACTGGAACTGGAAAACATTTTAAATATCCAAAATAAATAAACAAAACAACAGAAACAACAAATAGAATTAATTGTGAAGTCTCTGTAAAGAAAATTGTCCTTCAAAAAAAAGGGCTATTTGAGACCAAAACACCAGAATGAAGACTGAAGAGAAAAACCACAAATCATGAAAATGGAAATTATTAAGCTTGTTTCAATTTATTACACGATTAATTGCGTATTGGAACAGATCTAGAAATGTAGATTGGCAACTTTTCAGTTTGATTTAAAATGTTTATTATTGAAGCTTGTGGATAAATTTTAAATTCTACAACATAGAATTGTGTTGAGTTGAGAAAGATCAAATTGTGTGTGTAAATAATGACTTGAACTGCTCATCCCTTCACAGCGTCGACGTCACAGAGGTGCAGATTGCCATCATCATCATGTACCTGATGTCTGCATTCGGAGGCGTGAGCCTTTGGGAAAACGTGGTAACTGAGAACCTCACTCTTCGTCCTCTCACATGCAACAACACTGTAGGCACACGGGGACGTTTCCATGTCTCCAGAGTGAAGAACAGCTCATTATTTTCTAGTCTTAGTCGGTTTTCTAGCCTTTAAATAGAATTTGTGTTTTACTTTCACTCCATGCTGCCTTTGGAGGCTTGACTTAACTTCATTGAGAGAAGTGCGAAGGTAAATATGGGTAGGAAACGCCGGGCCAGCAGGTCATTTATTGGACATGATCTGGCTCAAAAAGCTGATGATGTCACCTGCATTTATTTGTTTTTTGCTTTGCGCTGCCATCACGCTCAGCATGCTGCAGCCTGTATAAAAGGGAGCTTCTTGATATTTATCCATTTGATTAATTTGAGCCTTCTGTGTTTCTGTAGCTGCCTGTTGTAGGAATGCCGCTGTACGCTTTCCCCATCATGGGCATCATCGGAGGCGCCTTGTACTCCTGCTACAACTACTTCTATGTGATTCTGAATGGAGGCGTTGGGAAGAATGGCTCCACTGTGGCTGTAAGTGGCAGCTGCTGGTCATAAATGAGGTGTTTTAGCACTGATGCTAACAATATTTATTCCTTTTTAGGACACCAGCGTCCTGACTCCTGGTCTGCACATCGGCCTTGTCCTCACTCTGGCCTTCATCATTTTTAAGAAGTCATCCAGCCATCTGTTTGAGAACCATCCCTGTCTGTACCTGCTGACCTTCGGCATGGTCATCGCCAAGATCTCCAACAAGCTGGTGGTACGTTTGGTGTCTCCACATCACCTTAAAAATGCTAAAAGTTATCTTTTTGGTGACATTTTGTCTTATCGCATGTTTCTCTGATTCTCAGATAGCACACATGACCAGGAGTGAGTTATATCTTCCAGACACAGCCTTCATCGGCCCTGGCCTCCTCTTCCTCAACCAGTATTTTAACAGCTTCATTGATGAACACATAGTCCTCTGGATCGCAATGGTTAGTATTAAACTAAGGGACAATATATATTTATTGCTTAAAGGATTATAGTTCTGAATCATATTTACATATTTGAAATCATCCCCACAGTTTTCTACAATTTAGGTGTAAAAACAATAAAAGGAAAAATATTTGGATTTACCAATTTTATTCTGATTAAGGGTGATTTATTAAGCTTCCTTAAGCAAGTTAATATAAAGATGTTCATTTGTACAAAATGAGTTTAGTCTGGTCAGTTTTACCTATTCAGAATGAGCTGTTTTAAACACTAATTTTAAATCTTCTTAAATTTAGCTCAAGGACTGACTTTAGATAAACCTTAAATGTTGAGCACTTCTCTTATTAATGATTCAATAATAATATTCTAATATAAATCTTTAGCCTTCATAGGGACTTTGTAAACATATATTAATTTCTCAGTAGATTCCAAAGTTGACTTGCATGTTTTTTCTCTATTTTTGTTAGATATTTAAACTCATGTTTACATTAGGTGTAAAATCCCATTTTTTATCAGATGATAGTACAACAATATTTCTGAAAAAAGAAGCAAACCTGCATGTGTAAAACTTACCTTCTTGCAGGAAAGTGCCAGGTGTTTATTGTAGCCAACGCAAATCCATTCCTACTCAGACGTTCTTGCTATGGGACACAGCTACGTTTTCCCTGCAAAAAACAAGCATCATATCTGAAATCTCAAATTAAATAATTTCTTTTTTAGTAGTATTAATAATTACACACTTATATACAATGCAGTAACCAAATTTAAAAGTCATAATTGATTCACAATAAGTAAATTACTGATAAAAATAATCAACATGATAAAAGCCAAAGTACTTCAAGGAGCAATGAAACATTGCTACTTCAATATAGAATATAGTGTTAATTCTGACTTATTTTTAACTAGTTGTATTAATTAGCTGGTCTATTCTGAAATTAATAAAAAAATTGTGTGATTTTAATTCCCAGGATACTAACTTTCAAGCTAAAAGTCAAGTTCATAGAATCCTACTGACAAGCTGTTACTTTTAATAAAGTGTTGAGCCAATTTAAGTAAAAACCAAAAAACTGTCATTATTAAACTAAGAGCCAAACTGACTAAAACAATCACCTAACCAAAGTTAAGCTAAAATCTATTTGGCTACTCAATTGTGTTTTTTGCAGAATACTGACAAAGTTTTGTGCACATTTGTAATGAAAATGCAGCTATTGAGCAAACATGTGGCGATAGTGGGAAGAAGCAACTTCCTTTAAACAGAAATAAAACTCCACCAGAATGAGCCGTTTATGTACGGCCATTTGTTGTGAAAGGCTGAAAAAACTTTGTTTCGAGGATAAAAGCTTTCCAAAGTTAAGCTATTAGCAACTAGGCCTAATTTTTCTCTTTTCCATCTTTGTAGGTCCTTTCTCTGGTGGATCTGACACGGTACTGCACAGGCGTGTGCCTCCAGATCGCCTCACACCTGCGCATCCAGGTGTTTAGCATCACGCCGCAGCCCAACGCCCACCGTGACTGACGGGTTGCCCGGCGGGAGGAGGCGGGAGGAGACGCAGATTTCTCCCCGCTGCTGAAAGCAGACGACGACGAACTCAGCGAGGAAAGACCCTTAACCCCGAGCCACTGCAGCCTTGACAAAGTAACCACCTCCGATTAAAAAACTGCCTCACTCAGAAAAAAGGAACAAATGAACCAATTCAACACTGCAAACCAAAAAGAAAAAAGAAAAAGTAGAAAAAGAAAACAGCTTGAAAAGCTGTTGGGGAATTAAATGGTTAGAAGTTGAAACCAATCTAATTTAATTAAAAAATTGGTGCATGCTGTCATGAAAGTCATTGATTTTTATCTCAACCAAAAGACCAAATGTTTTTATTATATTAAACCATTATTTGTTATTAATTTTAAAGCATGACAGTTTATTTTTTAATTCGCCGTAGATTTGACACTGAAACCAAACATTGACTCTATGTGTTCTGAAACTAAATAGATTTCCCGATTAATTATTTTTCTAAATAACCCATTGTTTATTTATTCAGTGTTCCAACAAGGGAACAAATGAGGGCTTTAAAATTAAAATTTTAATTCAAATCAAGTCTCCAATATGAAGTGGTGGATTGTCAAAGAGCTCTGTGAAGGGATAAGAGTCACATGTTGATGCTGAAAACGACGACAGGTTATTCCACCAACATCACTCTAATTTAAAGAGAATTTACTCACCATTATGTTTAGTTATTAATAAAACATCCATACGCTGGTATTTAGAGTGCTGTCGACTCATGAAGCATTAACACTCGACTCGTTCTGCTTTCTCATTTCTTTTCCCTAAAGGGCTAACACGTAATTATGTATGATTGTACAGAAATCAACTGAATACGCCTTAAATATTTTTGTTTGTAATTACTGTTTTATGAGTATTTAAAGCAGATTTGTATGTTTTTGTTTCTTTATTTTCACTAAGGTATGCCAGATACAGCAATAGTTACAATACAACTCGACTGGAAGATTTTTTGGTTTTATTTTTAACTTTTCACCTAGATGAGTGAATTTCAGTTGTGTTATTTGGTAACGTGATTATTAGTAATTGTACATTAACTGATTATCATGGAAATGTTGTACTTTGGTGCACTGGGATCAGAAGGGATTTTTCCAGAGGCTGTAAAATGTCCTGGATTTTATTTTGGAAAACTTTCATCTCACATTCTGCTTTTGCACCATTACAAGCCCGACAGAGGAACGTGTATTAACACACTATTTTGCATCATTTTCAGATGAATGTTTGAACTATGCATTGACATGCAATTTGATTCCAATCACCTCATTGTACTGTTCAGTAATAGAGTCAAACATTTCTAACAAATGTGAATGAAAAGATTGTAATAAAGATCATATTTTTCATCGTTTTCAGTGGTTTTGTTAATCTTGGGAAATTACTGCACTAAAAGTATTTGTACTCTGTTCAGATTTACAGCTGTAGTAAAAGATCTGCACTGGGAAACCGGCCAATTTAAATCAACTTTGCCTATCATTTAACAATAATTATGCTGTAAGATTTCCAGATGGCTATGAAAAGTGTTTTCTGTGCAATTAGCGTAATGATAATTTAACCAAACATTACTGGTATTAGTGTGGAAGTAACTTTGACCCTGTGAGGACATATTTGTCATAAAAAAGCTTATTTATGCAAAATTCGTATTCAAAATACATCTAGAAACATAAACTATTACATAAAAGCATTTTGTTTCTTCTAAATCAAATTTAAAAAACTGCCCCAAAAGAAAAATCATGATGACTGACCCAATAAAAATTTATTTAAATGTCACAAACCACTGATTGAAAGTGAGGAACAGTCCTATTCCCAGACATGTTCTTTAGCATCTCAGAACACTGGATGGCACCGAATCGTCTCTCACATAATACAAAACATTCTTCATACTGATGCCGAGGAATTTTAAACGTTAATGAGATGCCAGTACTTCTAAAAAAAAATGTCCTGTACACTTGCGACGTTAAAATTTGATTATTGAGATACTAAAAAAAAAAAAAAATGACACAAATATTTACTAAATAGATCATTCCAGAGTCGAGTGTTATATGTTTTGCTTCCTATAGAAGTCTGGACTCTCGGCTATTTAGTTTAAAATTTTACCCACCTGCTAACGTTTGCCCGCTTTGTAATGCGCCATTTCGGCGCTATGAAGCTTACCAAAAATCTCCTGCGATGTAAACAAGTAGGGAGAAGTGCCGCGCCGAACAAGATGGCTGTTGACGTTAATTCAACACGAACTGAGAGACTTCGTACCGCCGCCATTGCTACAGGCAGAACGCAATCGATGACGTCATCGTTCAGAACTTCTTCTGTGCGCTGATTGGCCCGGCTGAAATTCTACCGGAAGAATCTAGGTCAATTTGAGGAAACCTTCACGGACCTGTGAAGGTTATATGTGCTGAGTTAGTCGCTCACATTTCTGTCAATATAATCCAGAAAAATAGTTAAAACGGACAATCAGGGGTTTGAAATAATGATGAGCGATTTATAAGACATTACCAATGCATCAGTCGTCGTCACAATAGGTGAAAAGAAGTTAGAGAACATGCTGATGTGGTCTGAATGTCAGACAGCAGCGAGTCTGCCGAGTCCCACAGGGACACACCTACAGGAGCCGCGAAGGCCGCGGAAATACCACACATCAAAAAAACAATCGCATACAGTAATGATAGCAATTAGCGTCTGACTCATTGTTTCTGTAAACCAGGTCAGGTGTGGGTGACAAAAGAAAATTTTCAAATTCAACATTAATAAACGAAGGCACTTCATGTTTTCCAAGACAGCAAAGGTGGAAACGGCCACAACTTAAATACATTTACCCGAATCTTTACATCTTTAAAACAAACAAAAATACAAGGTTGTAAATGCAACACTTTCTTTTTGGCTCCCAAGATACTCGCAGCAGCAAAGGCGACATTTTTAGATGTCTTTTAAACACAAAAAACATATTTAACTTAAAAAAAAAAAAAAAACTTTCTAGAAGTTTGTACCATTATAAAATACAGGTGCAATTTGAGCTTCCTATAATACAACTTGCTGCAATCTGAGCTTCCTATAATACAACTTGCTGGAGAAAGTTTCATAATTTGACAGTACATTTGTCTGAGAATCTGATGCAGGAGTGCTGTGTGTCTCTCTTCAATGCCCCCAGTGGAAGAAAATTCAACTTCTTGTTTTAGTCTGGCTGCAGTATCTTCCCACATTTATCCTCAAAATGCTGCGCTCAGCAGTGCAGATTGTTGCGTCCACCCAGATTCCTTCCTGGTCTCTCTACGAAGGAGGACAGAAGGACGACTTTCAGAGAGGACGAGACAATCTTCCTCTTTTACACTCGTTCTGGATTGCTGTCTCTAGTAAGTCTGCGTCTGGGGAACAGTTTCCGCTTCAGCAGAATGAGCTGCGGGAGAAAGGAAGAAGGGTGAAAGAAATTTAAACTTTGCACAATTACAAAAAGCAGAATAATTAATGTGTGGACATCGCTTGTTTTCTGCAGTTCTGGTAGAAGAAAAAGAGAAAAGCTGTATCTCTCAGAGAGCAAGTTTCTTCGATTAATGTAACTACTTCATAAAAATGGCTAATGTCACTTTTTTCTTTAATTATCATTAGTTTGGTCAAACTTCACGCATCTTTTAAATACGAATCAAACTGTTTAAATGAAATCTCAAGATTTTTTAAAACTATTAAAAAGAATAATGTATGTTTCACACAGAACATTTAAGACTTTTTGTTCAAATATGAACTTTATTATGTTAAATACTTATATTTTATTGTCATTATGTGGTTGAAATCAGTTTCCATGTTGACATTAAAGGTTTTTTTTCTTGCATTTTCTATGTAAAAAAAAAATCAAAATGATGTTCATCATTACTGATTTGTAAAAGCAATAAAAAGGTAAAACATTCAAGGGGCTGAGTACTTTTTATAGGCAGTGTGTTTCTACAGCAGGTGGGCATTAAATATGTAATCTGAAAAAGCAACAAACAGGAAGGAAGGAAGGAAGGAACGCAGGACCCAAGAAACAAAAAAAAGTAATGGACACATGGAAAGGAGGTGGGAAGGATAGAAGAAAAGAAGATAGGACACAAGAAATAGAGGGTGTAAGGTAGTACTAGAATTGGAAAGAAAAGGAAAAACAGAAGGAGACAATGAAGAACAAAAGGGAAAAGAGGGAGTAAACGAGTAAGGAAAAACGGACACAACCACAGTACAAATTAGCTGTGTTTTCATTACAAATGTGCACAAAATTTGTCACTATTCCGCAAATATTGAAAAAACAAAATTTTGCAATTGTTGTGTTTCCATTAAATAAGAATTACAATTAAAATCACACGTGAATAAGTTTGTTCACAAGATAAGGCATTAAAAGCATGCCACGCCATCCAACCACTTCCTGTTGTCTTCTTCGTGGTTTCTGCCAGCAGTAACATCCGGTTGATGATCACAACACGTGTGATGTGAAAAAAGTGCAAAACATATTAATGTGGTACAGCTACAATTTTTTTTTTTTTAACTGCCGTGTTTCTATAAAGACCGTACAATTTTACAGTCAACAAAAAAGCATTTAGTGACAAGGAAAGTGAAGAAGTGGGACAGCAGGCAGGAAGGAAAGAAGGACATTTAGATGACGGGACGGAGGATAAAGTTAGGACGTTTGGATATTTTTACAAATCTGAAAAATAACCAAACCAACTTGCAAACTTTTCCACAAACTCTGTAAAAACCTTGTTAGGTCCAGGGAACCAGAGTGAAATTACGACTCTTTTATCTCTCTTGTTAAGTATATCTCAAGAAAATCACCTGCTGCCAAAATGATTGCCACATTCCTCAGTGGGAGCTCTGGTCCCAGTGAAGTGATAGGAGAGATTATCCTAAGGTCAATTGGTAACCTTTCTTTGTGTTAGCTGAGAAGAAACTAAAAACCTTCTGTTCAGATCAGGACAGAGGTGATACCTGGGTAGAAAATGGTTTATCTAAATTTCCTTAATCAGGTTTCCTTCCCTAAATTTGAAAAGCGTGACTAGGAAACGGCTTTATCGTCGCGTTTAACCGACAAATTCAACCATCTTGGCAACAAAGCAGCCTAAAATAAATCACAGTGCAGTCTGATCCAGATCTACAAAGGCGGCCGGTCTCGCCTTTCATACAGGATGTCTGGGGGTCTTTCATTTCTGTTAAGTCGGGTTCTGGCCCAGATGATCATTCCGACTTGACATATGAGCTCAGAGTTGAAATTTCTATTGAAGCCCTGAATCATAACACAGGCATGAATCATGGAAATAAGGACGTGTGGGAACAAATGTCATCTGTTTCTATTTAAATGTGAGGCGGTCCAAGGTGGGCACTAACCTGCTCGGCGAAGAAGGACATAATGGTGAAGACGACAAGAGTCACGAGGACGCAGTGGGTCCAGAACTTCAGCTTGTCCCGGTAAACCCGCCTGGAAAACAACATGTTTAAGTCGTTAGAGCTTTTTGTTTGTTCCTGCATTAAACACAAACACCTCACTGAATAAACAGAGACAGAGAAAATGTATCTGTAACTCCAAAAAGGTTCAAAGGGTCTTAGGAAGAGAAGCAGACCCACAGCAGCCCGGATCCTCTACCATACTGGACAGTAGGAGTCAGATGTGATGTTTTATATCAGATCCACCAGGAAGGCTTCCTGTCAGAAAACTTTCAGACTCAACTTTCCAAAGTTCTTAGCCCCAGACATTTATTCTGGAATATAAAATGGTAAAATCTGAAAGAAAGTTTGAAAGACAAAAAAAGTTTGAGAGATAGAAAGGAAGATTGAAAGAAAGAAAGTTTGAAATAATGGAAGTCTGAAAGGAAAAAAGGAAGTTTGGGAAAAAAGGAAATTTGAAAGAAAGGAAGCCTGGAAGAAAGTTTGAGAGAAATTTTGAAAGAAAAAGTTTGAAAAAAAGGAAGTGTGAAAGTTTGAAAGATAAAAAGAAAAAGTTTGAAAGAAAAACAAGACATCTACCCGACTTGAACACTATGTTCTATTGTCTTTCCCCTTTTGTAAGTTGACTAAGAGAAACAGGCCTCTGTGTTGCATCATACTTATAACAAATGGAACCAAGAAGTTATGATTTACAAGCGAAATGTTTCCAGAGTCCTCAATTCTAACTTTAACTTCTGCTAAGTTCTGCAGTGGAAATTAAGCAGCTGCAGCAACAAATGGACACATTTGAGTGATTTTTTTCCAACACATATTTAAAAGCCGATATTTGTGCCGGTTGCTTCAGCTACCCATCTCATGCTGCTCGGTCTAAATAAAGTCTCTATTCAGAGCTGCAGGCTCTGCCAACAAGAACAGGGATCCCTGACAAGAAGCCTTAAAGCCTCAGCAAGAGATTCCCACGCGTCCAACACGGCAACATTGGTCAAAGTGATGACAGCTGTAAATTCTTCACTCAATATTCAGCTCATATACAGTAAGGACTCTAATGATTCATAAATCAACTCTTTTAGAGATGAAAGCCACAAGATACATCACTTAGCAACCACAAGTCCAACAAACACACTTGGATTACTTACATCTACTTTGGTAATTGAACATTTTTCCAATACTGAATGCACATTTAACCAGTGACCGTTTCCACAATGCAAAATTTAAAGTGCCTACTACACATTTTTAATTAGCTAATTTTCCAGAGACAATTGTACATTTTTCCGGTGCCTAAAAATGTGCAATTTTTAAGCACATTTTCTGATCTAAAATTCTTCACACAGAGCACTTTTTAGATCAGAAAGGACAGCAAATTTATACAATCAAATCCAGAAAATGTTGCAAATTTGAAAAATTTGCAACACATTTTTATTACACATTTTACATTGATCATTTTCCAGTGTCAATTGCACATTTTTTCCAGGGCAATAAATAAACTTAAAGGGAAAAGTTAAGTTTTTTGTGCAACTAGCTGCAGAAATTTCATTTTTATTGAAAAGAAAGCAAGAGAACATATTTTTTAGATTAAAAAAGTCTGATAAACTATTAACTGCCCATTTGTTTTGTGCAAACACTTTCCACTTGTTCCCAGTTTGATAACCTACCAGTCCTGGAGCTCTTCCATATGAAGGAACCTGTTGCGGTATTCTCTGGGAAGCTCGAACTGGGACGGCAGTGGGAACATGGACTCATAGAAATCTCTGAGCACGGCCTTCACAGTGGGAGCGTCCTTGTGGCTGTGGTCGATGTTATCATTCAAACAGATGAACTTCCTGTTGGTGACAAATGGAGGCCATATTATCCGGCTTGCCACACGTTCTAGACTTTTCTAAACTCAAATCTTTGGATTTGTTTCTTGCATTTTTTGCAACATATTCCGAGCATCTGAGTATATGAAAATTCTCAACAATGATTTAACCTACAAGCCCCAAATAAGATATGGACTTTCCTTGACTAAATACAGATTCTTTAAAGCCCATTTTATTTGTTAAGAGTCCCACAAAATGGCTATTTTAGTGCTTTTCATTATTAAACTAAGGCTACAGTTCAACCTAAATAGGTCATATAAGGACATTTATTGATTTAGTAACTTCAAAATAAAATACTGGTGGGCAAAATTGTGCAATCAAGGAATAATTTGGCAAATTAAATAAGGAGAAATGTCTGGAAAAAGTATTTTTTCATAAATAATTTTCTTTTTATCATTTTTCTCCAGAAGTTTTTCCATATTCAGATAAGTGGTCACAAACTTCTTATAAGACGGGAATTTCATGTCAGTCTGACTAACACAGATAATTTATGATAATTTTGAAGGAACAGTATATATGAGATGAAAATGTCAATTTGTAGCATTTTTATTGTATAATTAAAACTTACTGAAGAGGATTTTTAATTTTTTTAGCATGTGCAGCACATATGCAGGAATTTAGCTTTTTTTGTGTAGCAGGTCGAGAAACTGTAAAAAAAACAAAAAACATTTGCAGCTTAATATAAGCATTTGAGCAACTTGTTGATCCAATGCAACAAGCTACAAAAGTTGTGCTACATTTCAGCTACTAGCAAAACAGCTGTATTTTACTCAGATTACACTAAATATGGATGGCCTACATTTAGATTTGTACAATATTTTGAAAACCAAATCAGATTTTCCTTCCTACTTATACTAAACCCAAGATTCTGCAGGTTTCACCAACTCAAATTTAAGACTTAATTAGACCTTTTTAAGACCAGTATGAATGAAATTTAACACTTGTACCACAACTGTGAGATTTCTAGGATCTGCTTCTGACTCTTGGCAGCAGATTTGTTCTTCCCACACTGCATAGTTCAGCCAACTGGCAACAAATTTGTACTTACCCCTAAAGGAAGCAAAAGAAGCTAGCTAGCTAGATATATTAGCAGCTAGTTAACGGTAGCCTCAAGCGCCTCGACTCAGAACGCAATGAAGATGTCTGCGTATGACTTAAACTTTAGCTAGACAGAAAACTCCCATAAGAGAAAAAATCGACATAAAACACACAGCATTAAACAGTCCTGCCTGTGAATAATATTTTTAAGGACAATTTAGATATTTTTTTGATGAATTTAAGACTTTTTAAGGCTTTAATTTTAGACTCTTTAAGGATGTGCGGACATCCTGTTGATGTTGCATTAAACATACATAAAATCCTTCTCACCTGGGATTCTTCCTGATGTCGTCCAACTGGCCGACCACATGGGACACATTGGTCCGCACCATCTTGAAAGCAATCTCTTCCTCTCCCATTGTCTCAAACCTGTGAAAGAAGCCGTTCCATCTCAGTATTTAAAGAAATAAACATTTAAAGAAGTGATGAATATAGTATCTTTGACCTCACTTGTATTTGTTCTGATCTTTGAAAGCTTTATGAATCTTCTCTGTGATGGGTTTGCAGTGAAGGACCAGGCCTTTAGTGACGGGAGGCTGGAAATAATAAAATAATTAGGTATTGCAATAAAATGTAAACAAAAATGTCAAATTCATTAATTGCTCACCATGTTGGGATCATAATAGGCTTCCTGCGTGGGGCTCACCAGGTGCAGATGGGTCAGGTTAGTTGGGAGGGTTTTAGAGCAGTTTATCAACATCTGCTCTAAACCCGTCAGATCCTACATTCAACATTTAGAGTAAAAACGTCAAAACTCGACATGGCTTCTCCAGGAAAACAAACATCAGATCCTCAGACTGACCTGGAGGCTGAGGGGAAGCTCGTGGATCCTGGTGGCGAGAGTTCGGATCTCTCTGTCCGACAGAACACCGGAGTGGTCGGTGTCGACTTCGTCAAACACATCTGAGATGTTCAGCTGCTGCTGGGCGCTCATCAGGAAGTAAAAGTAGGAAAAGGCGAACTGCATGTCCTCAGAGTGACGAACGCGGTGCGCCGAGGTTTTGTCGAACTCTTCGGGAAATCTGAAGAAAGCAGTTCAGCTCGATTAAAGAAGTCGTCCTTTCAGAAACAAACCGTTACAGGAAAAGTGAAGCTATTGCTAAAAACTGCAATGCCATTATTTTAACTACGGATGGACAAAAATGGTACCGCTTATTGTTTATCATGATAATTTTCTTACCATGGTAAGAATTTTGATTTATTGTTGTCATAATAAATTCCAATTAATGTTTTTTTTTAATTGTCCTTATTGTCAGGATTTTTAGTTTTACTATTTTTGTCACTGTTCAATGAAAGAATTCATAAATATCAGTAAATTTAAAAATATGATTAAATGCAGTTACAATTTGTAGTGTAATTATATAAATCACATTTCATTAGATGACTGATGTCCTAAAGAAACAAATAGGATTGTTTTTCAAGAGCGGTATTTGTGTTTGTGGGGCTGTTATTGCTATGACACACAGTCACAACCATACAGTTAGCTAAAAAAGAAGCAATAAATTGTCCCTTACGTGTCCTGGAGCTCCTGCATGACGAGACGGTCAATCATGTGAGGCATGTGAGCGGGGACTTTGCGCGATGTGAAGCCAAACTGGCCGTTGAGCAACCTGTTGACGTAGCGCAGCGAGTCGGCAAAGGTGTCCTGCAGCTTTCGCCCAGTCGCTCCACTGTCTGTCCTGTAGGATAACTCGCTCTGAAGACGCTCCTCCTCCTGGGAAAGTCGACATATGTTGGAATTAAATTGTTTCCTTCAAAGTAAAATCCTAAAAATGTTTTGGACAGGGATGTAAACAATTACAACTAGTTGTTGATTAATAGTTTATTATATTAAAATTGGTTCCAATGGATTAATCAAAGATGCTCATTTAGACCTTTTTTATGTAGTTTGGCCACCATCCACCAGAGGGCGCTGGTGATGAGGTCAGTTGTAAGAGAAACAAACATGGCAGACCCACACAAGATTTCTAGAAGATTTCTTGGATTACTCGCAAAGTTTCTTGATTTTTTTTCTAGCAAATTATCACATTCTCAAACTTTGAAATTTTCTAGTTTTTCTACAAATTTCCTGAGTTTTTTTTCGTTTTTTTCCAGAAATGTACTCCATTTTTGCTCTACAATGGCCCTAATATGTGCGTTAATGCGCTTCATGGAGCAAAGTTTTTACATTTATTCAAGATCAACCACAGACAATAGTTCTGTTTGAATATCTCTATTAATGGTGAATTTAATGTTTCACTTATTTTACTCTTCTCATCTTTTATTTTTCTACTCAGGAACCTTAGAAATTCCTGTTTATATATATTTTTTATAAATATGTCTGCATTTAATAACGTGAGAAATCACATTTATTAAGCCAGTATTTAACACAAAATTTTATTTTATCTTTAAATTCAGCATATTATGAAAAATGTTATGGAAAGACTGTCAGCCCTCTTAATACAAAAAAAATATCAAATTTTTAAGAAAATTGCCAAAGATCAATTAACTATAGATTTACTTATGAATCAATAACTTGCATCCCTAATTTGGGGTTTGCTTACCTCAAGCAAGGCCTGGAAGAATTTCCTCCTCTCCCACGGCAGAAAGCCTCGATCTGAGGAGACAAAGTGCTGCAGCTTCCTCCCGACTGCAGGCGGCTCCCCTCGAATCTCCTCACTCTTTTGGGAAACGTTGCTGTGACGTTTTGACATCTTGGGCCTCTCAATTACAGGATTCAGAGGAAAACGCTCAGGATTTAGAAGACTTTTTATTTTACTATCAGTGCGGACCGGCATGAGAGGAGGGGCAGGTTTAGACTCCTCTGGCATTTTCTGATCGGAGTTTTGATTATTCTTCATCTGATTGTCTTCCTCCAGGTCTTTGTGGGCCTTATCCTGGTCTCTGCCTGGCTGTACGCTGGTGTCAGCCAGACTACGATACGGCTTTAGAAGCTCAGCCTTGGCGAGGTTGTATCCCTTTACCGTAATGTCACCAATTAAAAGTTTCTCCTCCAACTTTTCCAGCTCGTTCCTTACAACAAGTGGTAAAACCGAGACATTTACCAAAGGAACCTGTATGAGAACCTGAGATTCAGCAGGATGGTTCTTCTGGATCTTCGGCCCTCGTTTTCCCTCGGGAATATCCGAGAACGGGAAAACTGGCTCAGCCGTCGGGGTGAGCTTAGACTCCTCTCCTGCCTCTTTGCTCCCGACCCCAGTGGCGTTAGTCTGAGGAACCTCCCGCGTATCGACTGCGACACTGAAGATCATGGTGAACAGAGTGTCACCTTCTATCTGAAAGGTGACGTTGTACTGGATCTGGGTGGCGTTTTGCCCTGGATAGAGCAGCAGGTGAATGCTTTTCCACTTGTTGGCGACGGACGTGTGTCGGACCACGGGGTTGTCCTTGACGTGGGCCTCGGAGACTCGGCGAGCCAGCTTCTCGAAGCTGAAATACGGCCTAGTCTCGCCCAGAGGGAGAGTGTAGAGGGTCTGGTTTCTGAGCAGAGTCACACGGTGCAGCTCGCCAAAGTGCTCTGAAAAGACCGACATCATTTTATTTAGTTTTTTTTTGCTTAAAGGGAGAAGTAATCACAAAAACAAAACAAGTTGATGTATATTCAATTCAAAAATACTTTACTGATCCCAAAGAGAAATTAAATGTGGTTGTAACACATTAATACAAAATTGGATGGTCAGGGTTTTCCATCATTATCTCTAGATGTTCCATAAAACCAGACTATGATGTTTAATAATAAGAAGAAGAAGAAAAAGCAGCCTCAGACTACTGAACAAGAACAACTCTTCATAAAGGAAAAAATTGGTTAATTAAACAATTGTTTGCAATTTGTAGTCTATAACGGTTCAATAAATTTTACTTTAAGTTGATAAGTTGAATAGAGAAAGCATAACAGAGCCAAAAATGTAGTATACAGTTAAGCTACGCTAAGCTAAAGAGACTAATCGTGTGACTTGAAAGACTAATGAATAGTTTTCACATGCTAAACAGATCCATGTCTTTTGTTTGGTTAAATAAATAGTTTTGTTATTCGTGTTTTGGCCCTCCTGATGGAAGCCTACATAAAACCACAGATACTACACTGAAATGATGAATTACCCTTATAACGAAGCACAGTTTAGAGTTAGCATTTCTAAACTAACGTTTTAAACAAAATGACTTTTCAACCTTGGAAAATTGAGATTCTGAAACATTTTTGTGCATATTTACATTTAAAGTGTACAAAGTTAAGCATAGTGATTAATCACAGCACTAGCGGATGATAATCTGATGAATTTTTTAAATTGATTGTAAACATACCTTGGCCGCAGTCGCCCACATCAAACCCACAGGAGAGAACGTTGCAAGCCTGATCGCAGAACTTGTCTGCCAGCCACGAGTTGGCGCAGCCTTGATTGCAGTACGACATCCCTCCAATTCCTCCAAAACCGCCGATCTGCCAAACCGGTCCACCGGCTCCTCCGGGCCCAACGCCACCCGCCCCTGCAGGAAAGCGGTTGTTTCCTGCTGAGCCTGTCAGGGACAATTCAACATAAGTTAAACATCAAACTAGCTTATTGACACATAAATAACAGAGAGAGCGTCCTCACCGAGACAGTCTCCTCCATCCCAGTCGCAGGCCGAGTTGTTGCAAGCCTTATCACAGTATCCGTCTTTAATCCAGGATCCTGGGCAGCCCTCAGCACAGTTAGGAACCGGCCAAGTGAGGTACACCTGATTGAAGGAGTGAAGTTGAGATTTATGGCATTAAACCAAACATGTCTGTGTTTTTCCTGTTACTCTAAACACCTTCTGTCCTTTGGAGTGGCTGTAGAAGTCGTCCGGCCAAACGTCTTTGCCAAACATCACATCGTCATTGAGGTAAATAAACTTCTGGGAGAGTCCCGGGATACGGTGGATGTGCGTCTCGATGGCAGGAGAGCTGAAAGTTGGAAGGTGGGAGTAGTTCAGGAAAATGTCCTGAAATAAAGAATCATAAGGATGCAAGTTATACAAGATTTCTCATATAGAGGCTTGACATTCTTTCTATAACATGAAGGGTTAAATTTTTCACAATAAGCTGAATTGAAAAAAACTTAACTAAAATGTAACATTTTGTGAGATCATCTACGTTAAATACTTATAATAAACTTAGACTTGTTTATGCAACATAATAAAACACGGACCTCTAAAGTTGTTAAAGAGAAAAACAAAAGATGAAAAAGAGTAAATATGTGAAACATTTAATTCCCCATGAAGAAAGATGTATTCATGCAGAAGTTGTTACTCCTGAAGGGATGTTTAAACTTTACTAGATTAAATATATTCACTCGCAACAGGCCTCAAAATAATCATGTTTGTTTTTATCATATCCCCTCTGACATGTTATCCTCACCTTTGGTAAATCCGTAATTTTTAATTAAGTTGACGCAGCTTCGTCATGCAGTTCGGCTGAATGACCGATATTAATGTGAAATTTTACTTGTTGAATGTTTATATTTCTAAACAGAACCGCAAAAAGTGCATTTTGAACCCCACACCGGACTCCGTTTCTCTTTTCCGTTGTGGTTAGGTCGCCATCTTTGTTACTGCATCAACGGCTCCGCTTGCTTAAAGATGAGCAGCGGCGCCCTCTGGTGGATGGCAGTCAAACTACAACACTAAAATTAGTTCCTAGTTCCAGTAGAACTAATTTTTATCTTAATTATAACCCATCAATCGAGAGTTAATCATAAGCGTTTGCTTCCCTAGACAATATCCACATACATTCAATCATAACCTAGCATAATTTCCTTTAAATTAATCCCCTCTGTGTGAAAGTAGGAGCCGTTTGGTGTAGGAGAGGTTGAGGCTTGCCTGATGCGTCACCACGGTAACTCTGGGGTTATCCAGGTTGAGCCAGGAGGGAATCTGACCATTGGTTACGATGAAGATGTGCCGCACCCAGGGGGCGTGCTTCTCCACAGAGCGCAGCGAATAGCGCAGCTCCTCGTTGTCTTCGAATCGGCTCGCAGATATGTCTTCATCCTGCTTAGACTGAGAGGCAAGTGTATTTATGATTGATAAAAAGCTCCACGGATCTCACAGATAACTGATCTCCAGATCCAGGCGTACCTGGGAGATAGCTGTGAGATCCCAGAACAAGTAGGCAGGGCTGATGCTCAACTCTTTCCCATCCAGAGTCAGGTTCTTTTTGGCCTGCTGACTCAGATCGGTAAAATCCTGCTGGGTTTTCAGCTGAAGCAGGGCGATGCTGGCCTCTGAATACAGCTCAAACTGTAGTAAACAGAAATATAACCAGAAAAACATCAATACAGCAGCGCATCAAACGAAGATGACAGACCAAAAACTAATTGGATAGATGTGCTTTTCAGGATAAAAAAAAAGAGCAGCCTTTAATTTCATTTTAATCTTTAAATACTCGTTTCCGATTCGAACACGCGCTCATGGTTTGCCTCGACTTGTCGCTTTTTCTGAAGTCTTGTTGAGGTGAGAAGGATTTAGTGGCCGTGGTAACAACAAGCAGTGGGTCACGAGACTCTTTATAGTCCCGTCAATGCTCTAACAAAAAGCAAACTGAGCCGAGGAGTGTGAAGAGAGGCACGCGTCTATGAATAAGTGTTGAGTTGACGCACGCTGTCACGGCTGTAAAATGTATAACAAGAACTGGAGTTACAGACTGCTGCCATTGTGGCTGCATGATTAAAAAATACCATAAAAGAAAAAGAACTGTTATTTATTTAGTCTGTAAGTATCTGCATCTTCTGCAGGGGTGGAGAGATGCAAGTCACTGAACAGAGCAGGAAACGAGGATAGGAAGCGTCAGGAAATAAAATTGTTTTATCTGCAAATTCAGTCAAATCTGACAAATACTGATAATCCCTCCAAGATAAACTATTAAAATCCTGCAAGCAGTGATTGAATGCAGTCACTTTTGACGAGATTATCTAGAGATTAATAAAAAAAAAAGAATGAGATGAAACAAAACTGTTTTATTTCTGTCCAATTTTAGAAGTTGTGCAGAATTTGCAGCTCTACAGCAACACAAAAACCCCAGTTAATACATATTTTAACTTCCTTTGATTGATACCCGAAAACTAAACTAAGAGTCTTCAAAATTCACCGCAGATAGAAACAATTTTGATAAATCTATGAATTAAAATGTCATTGAAACATCTTTCATTTCAGAAACCTTATCACAAAATTGAATGCATTATATAAATTAAATATAAAACAATAGTTTGGAAATATTCATTTCAGTCAGTTGTGATGATTTTCCACATACAGCTAATAAAAACATGACATTTAAAATTAGAATATTAGAGCAGATGAATAAAAAATTATTTTTAAAAACAGACATGTGGGGTTAATACTTTTTGTCACATCCAGATAACTCTATGAAGCTTTTTCTAATTAAATAAACTTTTTTCTTTTCATTTAAAGACAATCTTCTGGTAAAATTGCAATGTACAACTCGCAGAAGGGATTATTTAATTAAAAGTCACCTTTTGAAAATATTTTTTGTCATTTGCAGTTTCTATTTTAGAAAAAAAGGCAAGAACAAAGTAATTAAACTCAGAAATTGGATATATTTTAAACCATATCACCCAGTTACAAGTGTGACTAACTCTGGAGAATACAAACGTGTGTCAACACAACACTAATTGGAAAGATCAGAGAAGCTACTGTTGCTCCCCATTAATGGGAAAAATCAAAAACATTTCTGAACCGTTTCTAATCAAATATCTTACAAAGAGAACAATTATAGATTCGAAAATATTTAAAACAGCTGCCAGTCTCAGCAGGATGATAATTGTTTAGATTCAGAATAGTGTAATCAGAAAAGTTCTGGAAAAGTTTGGCTTGTGTAGAACATGAGTCAAACTTAAGGCTTTTCATGTGGTCCTCTAGATTCCAGGTTAAATGTGCTTTTAATATTATTTTATTAATCAAATCAATGCAGTTTTAATCTGTTTACTGCCAAATCATATCAGTCAATCCAGTTCCTTCAGAATTATTGTGAAAATTCACACAAAATCAACAAATCACAACTTAACACATAATAGTTTATAGCTGATTTCACACAAAAACTGCCAAAACCTTTTTACTTATACTAAACAGCTGTCTCAACCTTAATTGATGTCAGATTACAGCCCATGATCTATATAAAAAGTCGCATTTACCGTCATAAATAAGGGCAAATATTGCAAATATTTCCAAATTAGTACCACAAAAGCTTAGATTTGTATTGCAAAAGAAATCTGAAAAAGTATCATGAAATCCCAGAGGGACTGAAAAGATGTTTCAACAGTTTGTGAACAGGTTTTATAAATGCATTCTGGCACAACCAACCCTTTAAAATTCTTCATGATCTTGTTTGGGCCCAAAACGAAAATTAGTTTGACACCCTTGGTTTAGAAGAACTGACAGAAGAAAACGTATTCTTTTCAAATATATATAAATAGTAGCATATCCCACAAGAGGTTATGATTTCGATTTGTTTTGCAACCACAGGATCTGGGATTTAAAATATCCAGTGAGATAAACATGTCAGCTCATCAGACTCGTACACAAACACGGGGGCAGGACTCATCAGGCGGGTGATTGGGCTTGTAGTCCAACTTTCATCAGCGCATCACTCAGCCTAATACTGGCTATAAATACAGAGCTGTTCTCAGCGCTGAAACGCACTGGCCGCACTATGCAGATCATCCCTGTTTCAAAGAAGCAGTCCAGCGACACCAGGAAACACCCTGAAATCCAAACTGTGCATTTTATGGAGGCTTGTGGAGCGGGAGGCCGCGCCAGACGGGAACGACCAGCCAACACAGAGCAGAGCGTCCATCGTCTGGACTTCGCACGCCGCAATAAATCATCAAATGAGGACCCACAAAAGGCGAGGAATGGGGCGACAGAGTGGGTTCTCCAGGTGCAGAAAAATACTGGTGACTTTCCAGCAGGCAGACAGGCATGGTGCCACAACAAACAGTTGTTCTAATGTTAGCCCTCCACACACACACAGATACAGTTACAGCCGGAATATCGCCGGATATAATCACATGACTTGAAGCTTGGAGCCCAGTTCATGGAACGTTGGGACAACTGGTTTGGGGATGATAATATGTGGGTTAAATGGTGCATCAGCCACCCAAACAGCTGCTTATCGACTGATTCTCCAGCTGTTTGCTGGTCAGAGACCAAAATGTAAGATTTTAAACATAAATAATTACGGCAAGTCTAATCTAATCTAACGGTCATACTCTTTATTGTATTCTTTACTGAGGACATATAAAAATACATTCAAAGAAGAATAGCTAAAATCTTAAAACTCCCAATAAAAACACTTAAAACTGCCTATTTTAATAATTCAAACACCAAAAATACTTTAATATGCATTAATAGTAGTGCTGTCTTAGCATTACCGCAGAAGCCAACATCTACATCTTACTTCTCTATGCTCCTGGGGTTACAGCCAATCAGAGCCAAGGAAAATAAATGGAGGTATAAAAACACATATAAAATTAAACGATGTGGAAAAAATATAAAAAATAAGCTGGACAATTTACTTCCAGTTTGTGTCACCATCGAATAAATCATTGCCTTTTCAACCTCCCAGATGTAAGAATTTACTTTACTACACAAAACCAACCAAACTTTAGGTGTATACTGACATAATTAAAAGAAAATGTTTGCTTTTATTAAAGTAAAATGTACATTTTATATAAAACTACTACTATGTTAAGTGTTCAATTAAACAAAATCTGACTATTTTGGATAAATTAATCAATTAAATTAAACTAAACACAACATACGTTTGTTCAACCAATCCTTAATGAACCAAAATAACACCTAGGTAACGCCAGTTGTACACGGATTCGCTAAGCCTGTTGTACAACATTTATTTGTATTCTCATCATAAACTAAGCCAGTTATGAAAGATGTTATTAAAACTCATCAGCCATGTGAGAACACCATCAGAGCCGCCCTGTTTCAGGCTGCAGCGGCAGGATCGCTCAGCGCTTGTTTTCTTTGATTATTCCGTATCACTCCACACTCGTTAGTGGCTCTCCTGCGTCCCAAAATACTCAAACTGCCAGACGGCGAGCCAAACAAAGAGCTTTCATCCTCACATCAAAGTAATTGTTAAAAACAGAGAATATATTTTTAGCTGTGTTTTAAGCCTCATCAAGCGAGTGCTGATGCTATTTAAGAGGCATAAACAGTTAAAGTTTGTAGTATACAACATGTTACTGTTACAAATTTGCTTTAGTAGAATTTATGCGCATAAAAAAGTACTTTTTTCAGTGTTTTATGTGTAAGTAAATGTGTTTTTCATTCTCTAGATCGCATAATAAATGCAGTTTATAAGTCAAAACTCTTTCTGCACTTTGATCAGAAGTGCAACATTGCTCCCTGCTGGGCTAAATAAGTATTACAACGTCTCCAGCTACTTCCCAAAATTTTATTTTATTATTTTCTATTTTGACAGACTTTGGGAATAGAAATATTCTAGTTTTGCTTAATGTAATTCCCCCTAACTGGCAACACATCCAGCATGTCAGAACTAAACTCTTCACCAGAGATCTCCGTCCATTTTCGGGCCTCTCCTACCTGTTTGATCTTGCCGGTTATTGCTGCCGGCAGTTTGACTCGCAACTGCTCCGTATCTTTGATCGATGCCGGGAAGCCGCTCAGGTAGGCCAGAGACTGCATGTGGATGAGACCTGGAGCCTCTTTATCCGTCGTCTGAAGGACAAACAGAATAAAAACGCTAGAGATCTGTTTTTTGTTTGCTTTTAGCAGATATAATTCTCAAATTGTGCCCATTTGGTTCTGCAGAGCTCTGTTGAAGAGCCACCACATTTTAATCAGGTCAAGGTCTGTACTTTGACTGAGCCTCTTCTTTTCTGTTGTATCATCAGCTGTGTTTCTATTCCATAATTGAAATTACCAAAAAAAAAAGTGCTTAAAGGAAACACACACAAAAGCTTTTGCACTAGAATAAGGTTGTTTCACAGCTGTATATAAAAAGAGTGGAAACACTTCTTTCGCACCACACACAAAAAAAGGACAGGAAGTAAATTTAAATTTAAAGAATTTTAACAGGTAAAGAAACTCACAAGATAGCATCTGGAAACAGCAAATTTGTGGACTTCCCTGGAAAGATCTGTATAGGCTTTATCAGCTGAAAAAGAGAAAAGGACACAAAAGCAACAGTGTTTAGACTCAAATTTGAGTCCATGTCAGCGCCACTTCTCAGACTACACAATAGGTCTGAAAAGTGTTGCGTCATAGATAGGAATAGAATATAGAATAGAATAGAATAGAATTACTTTATTCATCCCAGCAGGGAAATTACTTAGCAGTTACAGCATGCAAGTTATCAATTAATTAATCGACTAACAATCCAGTAATAAACGGTCATTTTCTTAAAAACCTGACTTTTCTCTATTATCAAGAGTGTTTATATTTCACAACAGAACATTTTACATCCCACACCGGACCTCTGAACCTGTCTGAACCGTTTCTCTTTCCCATTCATGAGTGCGCCATCCGCCATCTTTAATGCTGTCATTCGGCGCCCTCTGCTGGATGGCGGCCAAACTACAACACTACAAGAAGGTCTAACGGACACTACGGTATTGTTTGATTGAATGTAACTAATTTTAATCTAATAAATCATTAATCAAAAATTAGTTATGAGTTGATTCATTGTTTGCATCCCTAACACTTCCTGCTAAATTTTAGCCTTTTCAGCTCCCAATTTTGTTTTTTACCATCAGCCTGCAAATGAAAGACGACAATGGAGACGCTGACAGGCAGGTGGAAAGGTTTCTTCATGAGCAGCAGCTCTTTGGCAGCAGAGAAGGAGGCAGAGACCGCAGGCAGCTCTTTGAGGGTGACGTTGGCCGGCAGGGCGGGATCCAGCGCCAGCATGGGCGCCACGATGCAGTGGGACAGCAGGCATTCAGGCTTATCACTGACAAAACATGAAAAAGGGAGTAAATAAAACACATCTGCACATACAGGGAGAGAGCCTCCTCCTTTGTGTTATGCTTGCGCCGTTCTATGTGTGAAGAAAGTGAAGTTCACACCGACATGAAAGGTTGCATGAAGCAGCTCTGGTGTTTGTGGTTAAACTTTGACAAAGCAGACAAGGAAGAAGACAAAGAGTTCAAATGAAACAGGAACCACACAAGCCAAAGTCCAAACTTTGCAACAAATCAGTCCAAGATTATTTATCACCTGGGTTTATAAGATGTCTCTCAAAACATGTGCAATATTTTTTTAGAAGATTTGTTTCATTGTATAAGTAAACAACAACCACAGCTTATCTTTGAGGAATCTAATCAGTTCAGACATCTGAATTTTATTTTCTTGTGGTTTAACCGACCCTGGCTTCCTGTTATAGGAAGCTTTACTCTGAGAAACTGCAACTCTGAAAACCCGACCTCAAAGACATCGTCGTTATTTTGGTTAAAACAGTTTGAGCTCAACTGGATAAATGTGACAAACTGCAGCAACTGCTTAACAAAAATCTTTACATTCAGACAAAAATGACAGAAAATTTCATGAAAGTGCAAACCACAACACAACAAAAATAATGCATACATTTTGTTAAGATCCTCAGTTTGTTTAACTGTGATTTTAAATGACAGACCAACAAAAATCTGTGCAAAATGGTGAAGTGGAAGGAAAATAATTTATGATTTCCAAATTGTTGTAGAAGTAAAAATCTGGAAAAGCGTGGCATGTACTTCAGGTTCTTTGGGGTTAAGGGTCACATAGAAAACTGAAATCTTTGCCTGTTCTTCTTTAAAAACAGTTCAAGCTCATTAAGAGCAGAAAGATTGTGAAAAGTTCTTACAGAATAAAAAAGTAATTTCTTACTGTGCAAACAAAAAGAAGAAAGGTATCGAACGGCTAAAATTGTTAACAGATCAGATTCTACAATTAGATAGGGAATGCTCCCATACTTTTACACAAGACTCTCTTCAGAAACGTGTATTACTTCAGACAGAGTTTAACATCTTATCTACCCAAAAGGCCGAATATTTATTATCCAAATCTAGGTGTGGCTATTATGAGCATGGTGAGAGGGCTGGACGCCTTCTTGCGCAGCAGCTACGGCAACGTTCAGCTAAACAGGATATCTCAGCGATAAATGATGATCATGGTGTAAAATGTTGTGAGGATGCTGGAATTAGTCTATGTTTCAGCAAATTTTACCAATCTCTGTATACCTCTGAAGCCTCACTTAACCCAACTGAATTGGATGATTTTTTTAAAGATATTAAAATCCCTTCACTAAGTTCTGATCTATCTAACGAATTGGAAAGAAATTTTTCTTTAGCTGAGATTAACTCTGCAATTAAAAATATGCAAAATGGAAAATCTCCAGGACCAGACGGTTTCCCGGCAGAATTTTTTAAGACATTTTTGGATTTACTTTCTCCCCTGTTGCTATCAGTTTTTGAGGAGTCCCTGGCCACACATTTATTGCCGCTGTCTATGCGTCAGGCTGTAATTTCACTGCTTTTAAAGAAGGATAAAGACCCTTTGAGCTGTAGTTCATACCGCCCAATATCGTTATTAAACACTGATGTTAAAATTCTCACAAAGATGTTGGCAAAACGAGTCGAACGGATTATCCCTACAATTGTTTCACCTGACCAGACTGGTTTTATTAAAAATCGTCAATCCTTCTTTAATATCAGGCGGCTATTTAATGTGTTGTATACTTCTGCCCCGCCCAGTCACAACTGTAATGAAATTTTAATCTCGCTGGACGCTGAGAAAGCGTTTGACCGGGTGGAATGGAACTATCTATTTAAGACCTTGGTGATGTTTAACTTTGGTCCTAAATTTGTTTCATGGGTGAAGTTGATATATACCTTGCCAATGGCAGCAGTACGCACTAACAGTAATCTATCCAGTTATTTTGAATTGAAACGTGGGACGAGGCAGGGATGCCCACTCTCGCCACTTTTATTCGCAATTGCAATTGAACCACTTGCAGTGGCTTTGCGAAACAGCCCCAAAATTAAAGGTATTAATCGGTTTGGCACTGAACATAAAGTTTCCCTTTACGCTGATGATACACTTCTTTATATCTCGGATCCCTTATCTAGTATTCCTGAGTTACTTATTTTACTTCAAAAGTTTGGAAATATTTCTGGCTATAAGGTTAACCTTCAAAAAAGTGAATTGATGCCTGTGACTCCAATGGAAGTGCAGCATATGGGTCCAGTTCCTTTCAAAATTAGCCCTGCTAAATTTAAATACCTTGGTATCTGGATTACTCATAGTCACAAAGATCTTTATACAGCAAACTACCTGCCTCTTCTGGTGAACCTTAGGAAAGACATCACTACATGGGCATCTCTGCCTCTATCCTTGGGAGGTAGAATCAATATAATCAAAATGGCAATACTGCCTAAATTACTTTATCTATTTCAGAGCGTGCCAGTGTTTCTCACCAAGACTTTCTTTACAAAATTAAATAGTGAGTTGTCGTCATTTATTTGGAATAAAAAGCACCCGCGAATAGGCTGTAAGATGCTACAGCTACCCCATGGTCTTGGTGGCTTGTCACTTCCCAATTTCCTATATTATTACTGGGCGGCTAATATTAGAGCCTTACTGTACTGGTTGAGAGAGGACAATCCTGCTCCCATTTGGGTGACTTTAGAGAGGAATTCAGTTACGGCTAGCTCTCTCTCTGCTTTACTCTGCTCCCCGTTACCGTTTAATCAACCAATCTCAACTTATACTTCTAATCCGGTTATAACTCACACAATAAAAATCTGGAATCAGTGCAGGAGGATGTTTAAAAGTACGGAATTATTAATATCTGCTCCAGTATCAAATAATCACATGTTTGCTCCTTCACTAATGGATTCTGTTTTTAATGCCTGGAGTTTAAAGGGAATAACTTCTCTAAATGATCTTTATATAGATAATAAGTTTGCCTCATTCGAACAGCTCACACAGAAATTTGACATTCACAAGTCACAGTTTTTCAGGTATTTACAATTGAGACATTTTGTAATGTCAAACTCTGGATGTTTCCCTTTACATCCACCAACTTCTCTTGTTGATGAGGTTTTGATGTGCAAGTCTGTAACAAGACGCTCTATGAGTAGAGTCTATTCTCTGCTCAGTTCATTTAATGATACCAATTTAGATTCCTTGAGGGTCAAGTGGGAAATGGACTTGGAGGAGTCCATATCAGACACAGTTTGGCAAAAAATTATTCAAAATATTTATTCGTCCTCAATATGTCTGAAACATGTTATAGTTCAATTCAAGGTAGTACATCGTCTACACTGGTCTAAGGACAGATTGTGCAAACTCAAAAGGGACTTGGATCCGACGTGTGATCGTTGTAAACAATCTCCAGCCACACTTTTACATACATTCTGGTCTTGTCCAAAGTTACACAGATATTGGCAAGGCATTTTTGACACTTTTTCAGGAATATTTGGACAAACTGTCTGTCCATCACCACTCATCTCTCTCTTTGGGGTAGCTCCAGCAGAGTCCTCCTTCAGCAAACATCAGAGGACTGTGTTAGCTTTCTGTTCTCTACTGGCTAGAAGACTCATTCTTCTTCGATGGAAGGACCTTCATCCTCCAATATATGGACATTGGTTAAGAGAAGTTATGTCTTACATTCATTTAGAGAAGATCAGATATACTGTTAGGGGATCTGTAAACAAATTCTTTGACATCTGGCAGCCATTTATATCTTATGTCGGGAATATTTCGGCAGATAACTTTGTGTAAAGGTCAAATATTGGTTCTTTGTGTGCAAACCTGTGCTTTGTATCGGCTGATGTATGAATAAAAGGTGTATTCGTGTTGGGGTAGTAGATCCGGTATAGGAGAGGAGGGTTGGGAGGGATTTTTGTTGTAAATTTTGTCAGTCTTTTTTTTTGTTTTGTTTTTGTTGTTGTTTTTTGTGTGTGTGTGGTGTATGTAAAAAAAAATAATAATAAAAAGACCTTGATCAAAAAAAAGAATAAAAAAGGAAATGTTTTGACAATGGATGCTACACTAAATGGTTATTCTAGGAGTTTTTCCTCTTAAGTTATTATGTAAAAATCTGTTTTTATTATCTAAACAGGCTTTTATAAGCAACTTTCTTCAAACTATGGTATCTAAATTTATCAATTTTCTAAATTTATAGGAAAGACTCATCACATTCTACAAAATAATACAGATAATAGAGAATAATACTCTTTAAAAAAAACATTTAAGTTCTTCAGGTATTAATAAAGTATTTTTATTAATGCATAAATAACACACAGTTCTGCTTCAACTGAGTGAATTGTGAATGCCCAAGGTTGAACTGGACTTTAATTTAGATTTAATTAGAATTTAATTTTAAATGTGAAGATCAGACATCTTTTAGTTCAGACATATAAATATGTTGTTATAAAGGAATCTTTACAAAAATAAAAAGCATTTTTTCCTCTTTTATGCTAAAAAGCCTTTGCATAAATCAACATTAACATAAAATACCTGAAAATATAATTAAATTGAACATATTTAACATTTGTGAACTTAAAGACCAATAATTTTCTTTACTACTAATGTGTTGTTTTTAGTAAAACACCAGATTTGTAGATTCTTGTGATTGAAACATGATAAAATGTGAAAAAGACCAAGATGAACTCACCTATCTTTTGGCACTTCTGTGGTGTCACTCGCATTTTTTCCCAGTTGTTCCCTGTGTGCAAATAAAAAAATGTTAAAAATCACAATAATCTACAAAAAAAATTTGTAGATATTTGTACAATTTGTACAATATTTAATTTGTGCTTTCAAAGAATATATAAAGTATCTACAGCCTAAAACAATCAAGATTACAAGAAATGCCTGAGAACTAATCAAATATTTTTTTTCATTGTGGAAACGTTTCAACTGATTAGGAGGGAAAAAAGTGAAAGTTTTCATTTTCAACATCAGTTTGAGCAAACAGGCTGGTTGGTCTCCAACAGTTGTGGAGAAGCGTCTGATACCTCAGAGCTTTTTGTTCTTCCTCCAGCTGCTCTTTGACCGCCTTCAGTTCCTTCAGCAGAGCCACATCTGTACCGTTCACCCATGTGTACACAACATCAATAGGCATAGGCAGACAGAGCCTGAAAGTTAAATGAAACATCATATCAGTGATGCAAGGCTGTGGTCCAGTTTATCTCCCTAAAGCGGATCTCTGTCAAGCCTGGAATCTAGAGTAGTGTTTGTTCAGACATTGCCTCGCCCTATCCTGTTTTTCCTGATTTCCTCTCAAGGCAAAGCAAAGTTAAACTGTTTTTCAACAAGACAAACCAAATAATTTAAAATTTACAATATAAAACAATTATGTCATTTTAGAGGCAGAAAAGCTATAAATTGTATGAAACAATTATCTCAAAATCAATGTTAACTCTTGGATCTTAGTTGCTCAGGTAAGAAATATGTAGCTTTGTTTAGCTTTTACTTTTTATTTATCCTCTGTCAGTACAAAATGTTGACCAGCTACCTAAATAAAACATTAAATCAATAATCTATACCACTTTAAATCAACAAAATCCTCAAAAATAAAACACATTGAGACTAGTTAGAAAAGACTTTCAGCTGCTTCCATTCACTAACACTATGTTCTACACAAAACTGTACAACTCTCTAATACAAAGTTGTTTTTTGTGTGTAAATCAATATTGTTTGACTGTATTCTTGGGAGAAAAGGGGCAGATATTATAGGATTTTTTTTTTTTATCTTATTAACTCTTCAAACTAGCGACTTTTCTATCACTCTTATCATCCAGTATCTCCATCGTGTTATGAAACAATGCTACAGTTCAGGATTCTGGACATAAGCAATTCAGTCTTGCATTCTTTTTCTTTCTTTTGGACTTATTTTTATTATATATATTTATACATTTCAGTTAAGAACTTGTAAAACCAGTAATATACATTTTTCTGTGTGGCAGAGAAAGACGTTGGGGTGAGATGGAGCCAGATGATTTATTGTAATAGATGTAAAAATCTTACCTGCTCTGGAATGATTTCCCACCCACATTGTCTCTATAGGAGTCAAAAAGCACATGGTACTGGTCGCGACTCCACTCCATCACCACCTGAATGGGGAGAAAATGCAATTAACACATTTCTCCATCCCAAATATGACACAAAACCAAGACTACTACGACACTGCTTTGCATATATTCAAGCCCAACAATGATATGGTAAGTTAAATTGCAAAAATCTTCAAAGTCAGCTCCACGGCATAATGCTGCCGCTACCATATTTGAGACTATCAGAGTAAAGTGTGCAAACTGTACCCGTTTCTGTCCACATCACAGTTACACACTACTTTGTGTTGGGCAGTCACATTAAATTAACAAGGCAAAAAGTAAACAAGTTCAAAGAGTATAAATACGTTTCCAATGGATTGAATGTTTTACAAGGTTAATTAGGTGGACGAATTTTTCGGTACACTCAAAAGACTGAAAATAAGTCCTGAATACCGATGGACAACACGTGTCTGCTCCTCAAGGAGCATATTTGCTTAAATTGGCAGCTTTTTGACTGGGATTTGGTTTGAATGAGTCTTTAGTCAGCAGCCAGAGAGGCCGGTTTGAGGCTAAGAGCTGCTTGGGTTACAAAAGAACGATAAAGAAAAAGCCATTACAAGCTTGACAAGCGAAACCAGAGTAGACTCACCTCTCCAAACTGAAAGGCGGAAACGATCATGAGGACGAGACCCCCGAAGCAGAGGTAGAGACCGTATCGGTGGGACAGACAGGTGTAGGTCTGCCTCTGCAGCAGCTTCAGCACCGAGTTCACGACGACCATGACTCTCCTGGGTCGAGCATAGCGCTGCATTCATTCAAAAAAAGTCAAAACAGCCGCCTGTTAAAGCGACCGACAAAAAAAAGTAAACATCACAAGCGAGAAGGAAGCGTCAGCTGACCGCCCGACCGACTGCACATGACAACCAACGTATCTCACTCTTCTTCGGCGGCGGTGACGCTGGAACCGAGGTGCTGCTTCTCCGGCAAAGGTTCTATGTTGGCCTCTAGTGGGGAGAAGGTGCCACTACAGAGTGTAACAACACAGTCTGTTGTTACTCTGTAGCATTAAATTAAATTAAATTAAATTAAATTAAATTAAATTAAATTAAATTAAATTAAATTATTCTGTATGTATTTGAACAGCTATTTTTTCTTGCTTTGGAACTGCACAAAGGGATAATTACATGTTTAATTATTAATGATCAAATTACAGCTAATACTTTGTTGCACCAAAATTATCAACCCTAAATGTAATTGACTAAATGAGAAGTGTCAAAAATGTTAATGTGTTTTGTTTTAGCTGATATATCTCTTATTTATTGGCAGGGCAAGTAGCCTAATTTAGTTGTAAACAAAATTAGATGTTTGTCACTTTGAAATTGCTTTATAAGATACCATCTTCTCAAAAAATATATTTTTTCTCTTTTTATTATTCAAAATTCCATATTTTCGGCTGTAATGATATTTGTTTACAAATATTAAACAAATTATTAAGGTAAAAAAAATACAGACTCTGCTTCATTGCTTTGATTCTTTACACACAATCAGTTTTAAATTTATAACTATTTTCAAATTGTATCATTGTAACATATTTTGGGGGATTTATAGGCATTGTTTGAAGATCTTTGTCAGTTTATTTTATGTTTTTCATCTTTGTCCTTCTTCCTCTTGCCTTGTATTGCTTTAATTAGCTAACGTTTTGTGCCAGGCAGTTATCTGAAATTACATGTTGCGTCAGTATTTATAAAACTTTAAAATGTGTCTTATTAAGGAAGAATAATTTATTAAATTAACTTTGGACAAAACGTTTGGCTCTCTCTTCCTCAATCTTCCGGGCCCTCAGCGGGTGGCGTGCAGCCAGAGTGAAAACAACAACACTGCACGTTGACGTCACAAAATCACAGAGTTTAATCTCATACAAGGCAACGCATGAATCAACAACAAAGCTGCAGAGGTACAGAGATATGCATTGTTTACCTTATACAAACAAAGACAGACAAAAAACAAAACAAAGACGCGTCTTTGGAGAGAGCCGATGGAAAAAAGCAAAATAGTGGCAGCTCTCTGAATTTTTTACTCCTGACACGAAGCCTTATACTAAAGGTGTGTCTTTCCTGTATAATATATTCAATTAAGGCATTCCTTTAGTTGACCAACTGGAAGCTACCTTGGACAATCAGAAAAACTTAGGAACTCCCCCTAATTTACGGCAAAGATCAAAGGGCCATCTGGTCTCTGGTAAAACAAAAGAGCGAACAGCTGCGTCCTGACCCCCTGTGGTTCTACGGTCATTCTGGGTACAGAAAACCTGAGATAAGATTTCACAGATACCTGTGAAATCCGAAGTCTCTCCCGTTGTCTCTTCTTACATAGATTCTCAAAGAGACTTACATCCAGTAATTTTGGTTTAAGGAAAGGTTACCTTTACAAACCCCGTTTAACATAAATCCTGAGCAATTTTCTAATACTAAACAAAACATTTTCATTCAAACAATTTCCATTTGATTCTGATATAGTCACAGATAGTACAATTTTCAAATACATACATCCTTTGCTAGATTAGTAGTTTTAAAATGAGATAATACAATCTTCAGTAAAAACATGGTATTAATACTTAGAAAAATGTCTTAGAAATTAAATGTTAGCGGTTTCAATCTTCTATGTTGTATTAAGTTTCACACCATCCCAGATGTTGGTTTCTGGCAGGCTTTTGATCTGCTGGGAACAGAACAGGCTTCTCTCCCCCAAGCTCCAGTGATTCTGCCCTGCAGGATATGCTAATTTTATGGCCTCGTGTGCTCTGGCCGCACAGCGGGAGGCCCCATTGAGAGATCTGCATTTGGCCCCTGTTTGTCTGAATGCCTGCTCATCTGGCCCAATCCCGAATGCTCAACACAAACCTGTTCAAAATAAAGAAATTTGTTCAAAATAAGAGTGTTGAATATACCTTTTACACATGCCGTAAGATAAACTGTATTAAGCACTAAAAATAATCATTTTTCCTCAACAGTCTCAAAAACAGCGTCACAGGGGACGAAGCCATCTCAGATAAAAGATAGCAGCCAAACGTTGCGAAACAGTTGTGGGTTGAAGCAACTGAAAAGCAGAAATGTTTTTGAACTTTATCAAACACATTCTGCCACAAAAAACAACATCTTAAATGTTTTCTTAAAAGCCTTATGTGTCACTTCATCTATTTGTCTTGTTTTCTCTACAAATATACATGTATTTAGCTTATATTTTACAGAAGCATCTTGTTCTTTAAAATGTCCTGTGAAACATGAGCAGTGCTGAAGTCATAGCAGTTTTAAAATGTATTAAAACCTGAGATAAAACTTGAGATGAAGTCAAATCTTCAGCTCTTATAACTCCGATTGTGTTATTGTGTATTAAACAACAAATTAGCTTTCTTAAGACCACATTGGGGCAACATAAGGCACAGGAAACACAACTGATGTTGTTGCCCAATGAGAGGAAATGTTAATCTTGCTCACAATGACCTTGCAGGATCTACATGAGTAAGGTCAAATTTTGCACATGTGCAAAAGCAAAGTGTAAATAATTATGTCTTCTAATGTTATACTCCAGTGTTTGGAGTTATCTGTCTAAGTAAACAAAGATTTTCTTAGTTTCAGCCTCCTGTTATCAAGCCTGAGTAAGAACATGTTTATTTTTTAAAGAGTTGCCGAGTTGGGCCTTCAATGAGTTTGTGCAACAACAGAACCTCAGAGCCAGTCCACTACTCTGTGTCCTGTTATTTTTAGACACATTTATATCTCAAAACTCTCCTTTTGAAATCCCCCAGCACTAAAGCTCTTAAGGGAAAATAAAACAACAGAAAATAGAGCAGCTACTCTCAACCTTTGATGAAAAGTTGCATCATCTCCAAAGTGCTGATTAATGATTAATTTCTGAAAATTCCTGAGCTGGTTTCTTACAGTACGGACTTCTGTTTTCTGCCAGTTGTTTCATTTCTTTAATTTGTGGAACTCCCACCATTAAAGCGCACTACTTTCAGTTTTCTGTTTTAAGACAGAAAACCTATTTAGTTTCTGTTTAACAATCTTCCCATTTATTGTTTTTGGGAAACATCCAACACATATCAGAAGGAAATTTTTTTCTGGTTGAGTTGTGTAATCCTGTCCTTTTATTTCATGTGATAGCTGCATTTCCTGTCAGCTGTCCAAGTCTAGACTCATGTGCTTGTTTGATCTTGTGCAGATATTTATTTCAAAAGGAGATAACAAATCACTAAGATGCTTTATCTTCATGCCATAAGAAGTGCAAGCAAACTCCTGAAGATGCTTATTTCAAATCGAAATGTTTTTCAACAACAATATTTGTGTTTGTGGTGCAATAAATGCTGTCATTTATGTTAAAAAAAAAAAAATCATCATAATGGTACCACAAAACATTGCGGTAAACTTCGAGGTCCATATCGCCGGTCCTTGTTTCAGAACTCTGGATTAAGAGGTGGCAGAGAAAATGGGGCTAAATATAAAAGCATGCCACACTTTTCAGATCAATTATCTGCGAAAACTTTGGAAAAACGCGCATCATTTTCCTTAAACTCTACATTTTGTTGGTTAATCACATGAAACCGACAAATTGACAATGAAACCTCCTGCAAGGTTGTTTTTTTTGTGTGTGTGCAAATTTCCGCAAAATCAATTTTAACTCAAGATTGACTTTATTGGTTGCGCTACAAAGTGCGCCATTTCAGAATCAAACTGCACAGAGGCAGCTCTGGCTGTAAAAAGGAAATAAAGCAGTGAAGAAGAGAGTGGTAACGGTTCGTGTGTGTAGGCGGGCCCGCAGGGAGTCGCTTTGGGGAAGAGTTTTACAGTACACCGACGGCGCACAACCTGCAGGTTCATTCTGGTTAACTCAGCCCAGCATGTGACTGTCTGCCGATAAGTGATATCACAATAACTCCCATCATTTAGCTCCATCTCTTCCTGTATGGCCGTGTTTCCTCTGCTCGCGTTCAAAGGGAGCGAAGCTTGCTGAAGGTTGCGCTGAAAACCTCTGGAGATGTTCTGGTTCAGGCAGGGGCTTTGCTTCCTGCCCGCGTTTCTGGTCGTCTGGTCCTCCTGCACTTTCATCGTTTCCTATATTATTGCGCTCTTTAGAGGCGATGTGGACATTATATTCCCCTATATAAGGTACGTTTCTTTTGTCATATTTAAGAAGAAGAAGAAAAAATCAAACAAAGCAGGTTTCCGGGCGTGCTCTGGTGGCGTACGGGATAGCGCGACCCACGTTTGGAGACCTTGAGTCCTAGTCGAGGGTTCGATTCCCGGACCCGGTGACATTTGCCACGTCTTCCCCCGTTTCCTGTCAGCCTACTTTCATATAAGGGACACTAGAGCACCAAAGACCCCCTGGAGGAGGGGGAACAAAGCAGGTTTCCTAACTCTGATTTATGGTCGCTACTTTAGTTTCGTTTTCCTCTAAGTTATTTAGAGCTGCCTCGGCTCCAGCTGCACGTACACATCTGTTATTTTTACAGTTATTTTCTAATAATAAAACAGTGCTATTTTTTGTATTTGCGTATACTCTTAGTTTAAATTTGAAATAGAAGCTTATAAATAGAAAAATCAAAGAAACGGAGCTGGAAATTTGTTTAATTTTATACAAACAAATAAAAATCCTATTTCTATTAGGATTATTGCAATGGAGATCTTTTTCTCAGCTTATGTTTCTAAAATCAAATCAATTTAACTTTAATTTAATCATAAAATAGCCGTCAACGTATAAAGATAAAAGAAATATGACAGGAAGTTGCAATGTTACATCTGCTTTCCCATAGTAATAAAGAAAAGATATTGTTTTCCAGATTTTTAACCAATAAAAATCTGAAAAAATATAGAGTACTCGGCAAAAACACAACATCTTACCAAGTATTTTTGGTCTAGTTTCCAGCGCAAATATCTTAGCACACTTGAAATAAGACAAAATTAACTTACAAGATATAGGAGCAAATAATTATAGTAAATAATTCTTTAATATTGATCAAAAAATGTAGTAGTTAGTTTTACTGGCAGATTATTTCACATATATCAAAACATTTTCCCATGTATGAGATAATGTACTAGAAGAGCTAGCACTTTTTAATAAATTTTAAGGAATTATTTACTTAAAACTAGCTCATCTGTTGCTGAAATGTTATTATTATTGTCTTATTTAAAGTGTATTAAGATATTTTCTCTAACTAGACCAAAAGTATTTGGTAATATTTTGTGTTTTTGTTCACAAATGTTGATATTGATACCTCTTTTTTAAATCTAAAGAAACAATCGTCTTGAAAAAGTTGTGTGTATTTAGTTTATTTTCAGTATAAATGCAGTTTTCTATGGGTTGCTTTTCTACAGCAGACAAAGGGAAGTTGGTCAGTTTTTCAGAAGAATTTAGACTTGAGAGTGAGCCGAAAAACCCAAAGCTACATTGGACTGGTCCAGATTAGAGCATATTCTCTTTATGGAATGGTCTAGTCCAAGTCCAAACATAAGCCCAAATGTGTAGCTGTTTTGCAAAGAATGGAGAAATATGTTAGTTTCTAAGTGTGGAAAGGTTTAGGCACTGAAAATGAATATAAATGCTACGCTTTTAGGGTTTTTATACTTAAAAAAAAAGAAGCAAATTCCGGTCGTTTTGTTGAAATATTAGATAAAGTATGTACAAACTGTAAAAAACTTTTTTGTTTTCTCAGTGATACGGGTGCAAATCCACCTGAGAGCTGCATTTTTGGCCTTATGACCTTCATTTCTTCATGCGCAGGTATTTTTTAAAAATGATTTCCCACTGAGCATCTGCTTTAATTACGCAACTTTGGGTTCTCCCAAGGGAGGAACCAAGCTTTCCAGTGATGTTACACACATTTCCCCTTTTTATCCTGAAAATGAAAGCAAGCCTTTCTTTGACTTTGCATTAAATGCGCTGTGACTTTTGCCCAGGAACTGCCACCATATACGCCAGATACAAGTATGTGGAGAGGCTGACTGAGCAGAACAGCCTGGTCAAACCGTGCCTGAATAAAGCCGGGCTCGTGTTTGGGCTTGCCGCCTGTTTTGGGATGTGCATCGTTGCTACTTTCCAGGTATTTCTTCCTCCACATGTTAAGAATTTAATATCACATAATGTGACCTTTAATTGTTTTTTTAAATTCTTTTTACCTGCAGGAAACAGCAGTGACGCCAGTCCATGATTTCGGGGCGCTTGTATTTTTCGTCTCTGGTGTTCTTTACATAATCCTGCAGTCTGTAATATCTTTACAAGCGTCTCCTTATGATTCGTCCATCTGTGTGTGTCGATTCCGTTTGTTCATCGCAATAGTTGCTGGAGTTGCATTTTTTCCCAGTATCCTTGTTGGAGCTGCTTGGTTTGGTTTGTCAAAGTTTATTTTTAATCTGCATGATGTGTGTTTGTGTCGTTATCAGCTCTGTGCAAGTTTTCCTTCACCAATAGCTCAGCTGTGATCTGTGCGTATTTTGTTAAACAAACCACCCTCCACAGGCACACATCTGACAAGGTAGGTTGTTTTTTATTCTCTGTAATCCTCATTAATATTTCTTACTGTCAGAATGAAAGTAACACCTGCCCCCACCTTGATTAGTAGTCTGCACTTGATTCGACTGAAACTGTGAGAAATATAGTTTGCGAGTTTTGAGCCACTGAAGCTTTGAGGTTAAGTTAAAAAAGCATTATGTATATTTTATTTGCAAAATATGCATAAAACCCTGGCTGCAACACTTTATTAATACATGCACAATGTTGAACACTGTGACAGGGATATAAATTTAACCCATATGTTCCTTTCTCCTCCATCACCTTGTTATACTTACTAATTTATCTTGGCACTAAGAGCAGTTAAACTTTCTGTTAATTGATTTAAAAAAGACCGTATGTATTTATTTTTAGAAAAAAATATCTGTTTATGTCTTTAAAATCTATCCAAAATATACAAACCAGAGCAAAAGCCACAAAAGTCACATTGTGAAAGACCAGCGCTGTTTGTGAATAGCTTTTTTCTACTGTCTTTAAATTCAGAAGTTTTTATTTATACTTTAAGATTACTATGCTTTTAATCAGTGAGTAGAAACCCAGATGAGGAATTTAATCACTTTGTAAGTTTCTTTAATTAATTTGAAACACACATATGGATGTATTTAAAAAGCAACACCACAAACACTGAAAAATCAAACGAACTTAGCAAAGATATCAGGAAGAAAACTGCGATCAAGCAAAATGTCTGTTGTTAGAGTATGGGTGTCAAAAATCTGAATGTTCTTAAAGGGCCAGATGTGCCAGAATATATTGATAAAACCCATTAAACTGTTAAAATATCAATAAACAGCTTCCCCTCTAGGATTTTTGTAATCGTTTGAGTGGATTTTTGCAATCAGAATTACAGATTTAGAAATATTTGTAAGGAATACGCACATAAAAATGTACAGCGGACAAGATTTGGCCCCAGGGCCTTAAGTTTGACCCCTGTGCTTTAGAGGAAAAAAACACTTGAAGAATAAGAGACCAATTCTAATCTAACTACATAAATGAGACAAAGAAACAACTGAACGCCAGGAATCTGGAAAGTAAAGAATCAACTAAATCTGGAGCAAAAATATTGAGAGAACAATAAATAATCACAAAATACAAAATCCAGATTAACATGAAACTTAGACTGAGAAACACCATCTGAACTGTGAAGTATGGAGGTGGCAGCGTCATGATGTGTGGGTGCTGCACTTCACAAAAAAGTGTATCAAGTAAATGTGGAAATATTGAATCAACATCTCACATCATAAGCAAGACGGGGGCTTATTTTACTTATTTTGTCAGGAACTTTGGAAAGCCTCATCATTAGAAAGTTGCCATATAAATTAAAAATCAAAGGATAAAAATATATTACCATAAAGCCAATTTAATTACGCGGGTAAATTAAAAAAAGATGAACGAGTTTGACTCAAGTTTAGGAAAGTTTGGAAACATTATTTAATAATACTAAAATATTTAGTTAATATTTAATAAAGCATCATTGTATCAGATATTTATAGGTCTCCATTATTTTGTGGGTTCTATTCTGTTAAATGGGTCATCTGGTCAAAAATATGGGGTTCCAATAGTGCCAAAAGTATGCTCATATTCCATACAAAAAGAGTGAAAATATGGAATATTTTTGGATCTATGCCTCATTAATTCGGTCATTCAGATATTTCTGTGTGTATCTGTGGCTTATTCACATCTGACTCTATGCAGGATTATCCGTTCCACATCGCCAGTGCCGTCTGCGAGTGGATCGTTGCCTTCAGCTTCGTGTGCTTCTTCCTCACATACATTGACGATTTCAAAGTGAGTATCACAAGCCAGAAAGGTTTTCACTTTTTATTGTTTTCTAAAAGCTTTTTTTTTGTTTTCCTGCAGACGTTTAAGTTGCAAGTGAGGACAGAATATGAGGACTAGACGATCACCAACTTAATTTCAATAAATTTGTATATTTTATGTAATTTTTTGCACCAGAGCTTTTTATACAATCAGATATTTTTATCACTTGAATTGTTTCACATAATATTTTTCTATGTCTGATCATTACTGGTGTATTATTATTATTTTTTAACCTTTTTATACAATCATTTTATACGAGTTTTAACTTTTTCCTGTTTAAGCACCACTTTGCACTTTGACTGTTGCCACAGACCTGTGGCCACTAATAAGAGAAGTTCATCACACATTTTACATGTGACGCATGCAGCGCATGAGGGAAAATGGAAAAACCGCTAAAACTGAATCGAGGTTCTTATATTTGGTGCTTCCTTAACAAGTATTGTACAACTGTGTTCAAGTTTTTAAAAATAAATTAAACTTTTGTTGCAGTAGCACAGTTACAAGATGAGAAGTTCCTCCTCTAGTTTATAATTTTTAAAAGAGAGGAGCAAGTTTTAACTAGTATTTAGTTGTAACTATCCTGTTTTACTTGAATGGCATGTTTTGTTTTTACCATTTTAAAAAGCAGCCAAGCGCGTCACGTCAAATCTATGCCCTAAGGAAACAGGAAGTCATGAATATACTTATTGAAACTGTAGATACTTGATCAATTCAAAAGGTAGAGCAGACAAAAATGTTTAATCTTTTATTTATAGGAATTGTTAAGGAGGAAAATAATTGTGCCAAGTTTTTCTTTTTTGGTGGTAAAACAATTTCTTAACACTGGATAAAATTTGTTTAGTGTTGAGAATCTTTCAATGCTTATGCTCAAACTTCAGGTTGGATTTTTCTACATTTTTCAGTGTGAGATTACATTACTGCAACCAAAGGTTAATTTATTTTAAGGTTTTTATGCATCAAAGATCGCTGACAGCAGAGGAACCTGATATATACTGTATATATGCTGCGTAAAAAGTCAATCATTTCCTGAACTTTAAGCACCAACATGGAGGCCTTAAAGTTGATCAAGAAGACTGAAAACTTACTGTGACACAAAGTAATAAAAACGTACGGTATGGAATATATTTAAGAAATAAAGTGCCTTTCTTGTGTTATTCAGTGACAATAAGAGGTGAAACATGTCCAGTCTGCATATAAACTCATCCAGTTTTTGTACTTAGATGTTTATTTTTGTTCAAACTATGAGTATAAGTCATCCTATACAGTTTTCCAGGTAATGTGGACAAAACTCACCTTCACTACAAATGTTTTTACAAGAGAAAATCTAACTGTATCCAGCAAACTACTGTCGTACTTTTGACTAAATGTACTGTAAAGATTATTTTAAACATCTGACAAATAAACTGCACGTTTTGTATCAATACATTCATCTTTAATGGAGACCAACAGCATTTCTTTATATTTTATATCTTTAATTAGTGACTGCTCATGTAGTGTTAGTGCTTTTCCTCCTGACAAGACAGAAGGTTTGGTAAAAAAATGTTTTTTAACTAAATAAAGCAGTAATACATTGCACTCCAAACTTACTGACCCCTTGTAAAAATGTCTGAAAAGACTCAAAATAAATTGCAGCAGCATATTCTAATTTATAGGAACTCAAAACGCAATTGCATGTTTTAAATAATTCTTTAACTTGTCTTAAATTAGTCTGAAATTTGATGTGACGAAAAGACCCAGTTCTCTTGTGCTTCAAAATGGGAAACACAAGAGTTCATACTAATAAAGCGAAACAGAAAATCAACTTGTAAAGAAAATAGATCTTTAGCAATAACTAAAAATCGTTTACTAAGTTTACTGCTAGAGCTGCAGATATTTCAGTGCAAGAAACAATTAATTTATTTATATAACCCCAAAAGGTTTGGTTGCCTTAATATGAAAAACATTTTTTAAATGATTATGCTACTGAAGAACAACAACCAGAAAATGCATTCATTACCTATAACTAAAAAAAAGGTGAATTATTTTGACTCACACAGCAACATCAAGAAGAATTTATGTTTAATTCACATTGAAATAATAATTATGAAATAACATAAAACTAAACTAATTATTGTTTGGTTTTATGTCCACCCAAGTACTAAATATCATAGTCAAGTTTGTGCAACAGGATAAGATTTATTTCCCCCAATATAAACACCTCCAGTTTCATAATGTCATGAAATTAAGAAAATGCTTTAAATCTTTTTAATTTCCTCATTAAAAAATTTAAGTAACTGTATTTTTTTTTGCAAGATATATGAGCCAAATTAATCCTAAATACCACAGAGAGAAATGTTTAGCTGGTAAATCTTACAATTGGTTTCCTGGTGCAGCAAATATCTCAGTTCAAACCAGCATTAATAATAATGAGGATTTCGTATTTCAGTGCCAAACCTTAATGCACTGCACAGCGCTAAAGGTGGTGCTGATTTAGAGACTTGATTTAAATGTTTAATAGCTCCTAAGGTCAAAGTTCATCTCCCACTGCGTCGTTCTTAATACTAACTTGAACAGAAATAGTAGCTTTTTATGTGAAAGCAGGACTCCAACTACCATATCGTACAAACGGTACTGTGTTTGAACGTTGTAAGTTTTACAGATTCAATCCAAAATAATTCCAAACAACTGAAAAACAAACATAAAGTTAGCCTTCTGACAAGCAGCAAAGGGATTGTTGACCATTTCCAGAAGAATTGCAATTATTTAAGCACCTTCATGTGAACGTTTTCACAACCTGCAGCAGCAAACAGCCTGCAGGATGCGCATGTTGCAACGGACGGCCTTGAACATGGAGCTGTGCAGAGGCAGAAATCAGTCGCTGAACGATGATTCGCTGTCAGAGCTGGTGGCAGAAATATCCTCATTCTCTGCTCCATCAGGCACCGGCGCGTCAGGTGTGCTGTTGTTGGCAAAATATCATTAAATTCAAGTTTATTTGACAGGAAACTGTCAATTTGAGACTTAAGAGTTAAAAAATAAAACCTACTCAAGCAAGTTGGGATCCAAACCTTCCATAAGCATTTTATTACGAATAGCCATTGGCGGTACTCCCTGGATAAACACATAATTAAAAATATTTTTAAAAACCCATATTTTCTTTAATGAAATTTTTTTTAATAGTTACATTACAAAACACCGTACCACTTGAACCATTTTCAGGTAACGTGCATAACGTTGGTCCTTAGCCACAGTCATGACATTCTCTGGAACCACTTCTGCTTTTTCTGGTGCAGGTGCAGCTTCTGGGTGACTCTGACCGGGCTGCAGCACAAAAACACGCAAACAGTTCTTCACAAAACCAGAAGCCTTTGCTACACACAATAATTTGACGGTGAAAGATGCAACTGCATTCAAATACAGAAACAAGAGTTTTTATTTCGGCAACAATTCCAACCAAAACATGTTTTCTGTTTTTCTGATATTTGAGTTTTTTCTTTATCCATCTAATTAATTTTCTTTCATCTGAGAGGAACGGACCAAGGAACCAAAAAGACTGGAAAATTCTTCAAAATTAATATAGGATCGTGTTAAATCTGTTTTATTTTTTGCCCAATTTCCACTTTTTTCATTTTAATTTTTCTGAATTCTATTTTAACCCAAAAATATGCAATAAAGGTGAGAATGTGTGAAAAAAAACAACCAATCTATTAAAATAGAGGTATAAATTTACTCATATTCTGTACCAGCGGTTCAACAGAACATTGGTTTTACAAGGAATTTTTTTTTTTTAAAACGTGAACATTATCTGCAAAATTAAGAATTTGGTTTTTAAAAATGCTTTAGAGTTGAACTACAAGAAATAAAAGTTTGTGCACATTTAAATAATGATCAGTAACTTTATTTTTTTTCTCTTAAATCTGCAGCTACAGCACTTAAAAATCAAATGCAAAAATATTTGTAATAAGTCAATAAATTTGTTTGTGGTTGGGTCTGTTTTCCTACCTGTGAGGGAGGAGCTCCCCCTGCTGTTACGCCGTCTGATTGGTTCTGACTGGCGCTAACCGGTCCATTAGACTGGACACTTTGCTGCTGGTTGAGTCCATCCACTGTGACTTCCTCCAGTCCAGGGATGGATGATAACTGCTCAGAGTAGACCATAAATCCATCAACAAAATGGCAAACATTCATTAAAACTACTTGTTGTTCATGTTAGAACTTACTTTGGCCTCCAAAATACACAAAGTGGTTTCAATTTGTTGTATGCGAAGGGAAATATTTGAAAGTTTCTGTGGTGGAAGGGTTAAAATAAGATGATTAGTGACTTCAATCAGACAATAAATGTTTCCTGAAGTAGAGAGAAAGAAAAGAAGTGCACAAACCTCCTCGCACACAGTAGAGAATCGGTTAAGGAAGCGAACTGTGTGCACAACAAACTGATTGAGGTGGGCGACGACTCTCCTTTGTTGTATCGCAGGAACCTAAGACAGCAGAAAGCAGAGATGAAGGACTCTACTCATGGTTGAAAGGAAATCTGCAAGTACAAGTGTCTAAAAAATTATGATAACAAACAGACATAAAGAAAGGATGATCATTAGACAGTAGCTGGGTTTCCCTTTCAAATCTGCACACAACTTCGCAATTGCAGTGTTTCCATTAAATAAAAAACTGTAACCACACATGAATAACACTGTTCACAGATAAGTCATTAAAACATGCCACTCAGTGATCCTCCAACTACTTCCTGTCCTCTTCTTTGTGGTTTGTTCCAGTGGCAACCTCCGGTTGGTGATTATGTGACAAAAAAGTGTTTCCATTTTCAGATTTACTGCAACACTGACTGCTACAGGAGATCCTACTTGGCCACATCACAACAACTCTTTGAAGACAATTAGATTATATGAGTTAAGACAACATTAATTATTCCTTTGGGATAAATATGTATCTATGAATTTGAGTTTGAAATGGACGCACTTTAAGATCTCTCCCACCCCTCAAAAATTATTTATTTACGTCTATTCCTTCCAGTTATTCAATTAGTTGCTACTTTGTGCTGGCACATCACATAAAATCCAAATAAAATACGTTGACGTTTATTGCAACGTCTCAAAAAAGTAGGAAAAATTCAACTGCCATATTTTCGGAAGACAAAGATTACAATGAATGACGGATTATAACCGATGACAGTTTAATATTTAAATATAATTTAAAAGTGGACAACTATAAGTAACTTACAAACGAGCCAAAGTTTTCCCTGCAGAAACCGAGAACATCCTAAACATCACTTGAACAGACGAACTGTTTTGTCATGCTTCTACTTCCTCGGTCAGCTTTTAAAATGACAACCAAGGAGTTTAAAACACGAACCTTCGTGAGATCAACTCCAGAACCAACGATTGGCAGACCGTCTTCGTCCATGTCGGGTTTTCAAAACTGTAGATAAAATAAGATATTAAAGGGAGGAAAGACTGAAAGCTGTGACCCGTTCATGTGACTCCGAAATGCGTGACCTTTGCGTCATGACGCAACCAAAATGTGTTTATTTTGAAGACGGATTTTTGTTTTTAAATCGTTTGATCCGACTTTAACAACCACCTATCGTTAAATTGACTCCCTTTACACACGGCCTAGATAATGTAGGTACTCTATGTGAAAAAAAAAAAGGAAAATAGTTTCGTATTATTGAGGCTTTTATTTTGAAAAGCGGAAACTCGATAAGGGAGTTGAGGAAGAGACGATTGCGTTCTAACAACGCAACCGGCTGAAACAAAAAATATTTTACAGCAGATTTATTTGTGCGCTAATGGAGGCTCTCAAATCAAAACAAAAAATGATCGGTATGTATCTTACTGAAATGCTTTTAATTAAATTTATCGCTGACTATATTTTAACTACTACTCTGATACTTGGGGCCCGTCTATTTAATGAAATCGTGATATTTTTAAACAACCACCCTGCTACGCAGTGGAAATTGTCATCATATTGCTTGGAACTTTTTACATTATTAAATATTACACTTTGTTATTTAAGCTAGAGCTGTTAATTTATGAGTCGGCGCAATTAAATGCGATCTCTCCAGGAATGATTCCAGTTCATAACCGGTCAACTCAGATGATCACATATCGAACTGAATATATATGAACTAATAATTGTGTGTTTGTCTTGTTTATATAGATTACTACTTCTATAATATGTAATTAATGTGAAGTATTTTAAAAAATCGAAAAATTAAAAAGATAGCTGCAAGTGAAACTGCGAACTCCTACTGAGTTACTTATTGCTGCCCTCTAGAGAGCATTTGTTCACACTACACCTTTCTGTTCCAGACCCATGCTTGCCTTTGCCACCCCTTCGCCTTCTGGTGCCCCCTTTGCAGCTTCAGTCTGCTGCCATGTGGCATGTGGTGAAGCAGAAGGACGTGATGAACTACTGGAAGGTGCAGGAGTTTGTGTGCATGGTGACGGACGCAGTGCCCCACCTGATCAACCAACAACAGAGAGCACAGCTCCTCCTCGGCCTAAGAGCCAGGGTCAGCAGCAGTTTGTGTCACAAGCAAATGTTTTCCTTTCTCATATTAGTAGTAACACAATTTATTGGCATTTCCAGTTGATCTTGGAGCTCTGCAAAGGCTCTGCTTTAGGAGAAGTCGATGCTCAAGGAATCCAGAGTTACTTGGAGAGGCTGCCTGTTAGTTCTGCAGATGTAAGTTTTAAAAAATTACTAATGGTTTAACTCACACTTGTTTAACGATGCAATCTCCGCAGCAGTGCATGGATCCAGATGTTAAAACGACCCAGTTGACTTTTGTTGCACTTGTTCAGAGCTTGCTTAAAGATCCGGCAGAGAGGGCCTATTTTTTCCAGGTGAAGATGATCTGAATTCATAATTTCTCTGCTTTGATTTAAGGAAACAGTTTTAAAGATGCTAAATTGTTTGTGACAGGAGGTGTTCCCTGCTGAATATGGTCAACAGTATGATGCAGCGCTACAGGTGTTATTGTGGGAGCTGCTGTCAAAGCTAGAGAAGCTACTTCCGATTCCGGACCTCAAGCAGGTACAGCTCCGTTCAAAAATATTCAGACCAATGTAAGGTAATGTATAGCTTGGAAGTGTAAGGAAAATGATGCATGCTTTTCAATACTTTTAATGACAACTTCATTCTAATTTAGGGTATCAACGTAAAGGGGGGTGAACACCAATGCATGTTACAGATTTTTTAAAACATATTTCGGTTTCCTTCCACTCTTATCACATAAAATCCCAACAAAAAAAGTTTGTTGTTGTAAGGTAAAAAAGCCTGAACATGTTCAAAAGATATTATTATTTTGTACGTTTTTGTACTTCCATTTGGATCTCAGTGCTTCTAAAAACAGGCCAAGTATTTTTTTTAAAAACACCCAGCTGTTTTTTTGGCAATAACTCATTGCATAAGCTGTTTTAAAAACCTCCCAATCATTGAGTCACACTCCACTGTTACCTAGCAACCACAGCTGAGCCCAACCCTGTCACCTAGCAACCCAAGCTGAGTTCCAGCATGTTTGGTCAGCTGGTTTTACTGCCGTATGCGTTGTACAATGGCTTCTGGAACAGACAAGAGTTTTGTTGTTGACTTACCATCCGGAATCCACTTGTTGCATTCTTGTTGCTTGTGCAGGAGGCTCCGCTTTTGCTTTTCAAAAATGTACGGTTGTATAACTGTGCATCTGTTTGCAGGCATTTTTATGTGCGTTGAGTTGCAGCAGTTTTTTTTATTTAAAGTGACCAGAGACCCTAAACCAGCTCAAAATACATAGAACTGAGCAGACTGATTTCCCATTATCTAAGAATAATTTTGTGCAAAAAGGTAATGAACATGTTTTGTATAGACCATAGACCTATCCTGACATGTTCAAAGAAGCTTAGTAGGTAACCTTTAATAGGTCTGCTCTGTTTCTGCAGACGACCACCTGGCTCATCTCTGCTCCGTCTGTTTTGGAAGACTGCATCCAATCGTCATCAGAGGAGCTAAGCTCTGTCTTCAAGCACTACAAGAGCTTAGGATTACTGAAGATGACATGTAAGTTAAGACGAAACAGCACACCATTTGGAAGTATTCTTCAATAAAATATTTTTTTTCCTTCACAGATGGGCCATGTTCTACCACTGGTAGCTGTATCATGTCTGCTCTGTCAGTTCCTCCCTCACAAAAGTCAAATCTATCCATTGGACAGGATTCTGTTGACAACTACGCAAACACGCTGACCCGTATCACTCTGGCAGAGGCAGGGCAGTGCAGCGTTGTAGCCTTTTACACCGAAGTGGAAGTCAGAGCGTCTGATCTGGACGCAGAATCAGCTGAGATTCAAGTTCAGACAGAGTGTTACGAAGAAGAAATTGTTGCTTTGAGTGCAGGTGTGAGCGGCGGTGGTGAGGAGGAAACCGGGGAAGCTGCGGGTGTCGCTAAAGCTTTGGAAACTTTGACCAAAACGTTTGCATTGAGGAAGGAGAGCTTAGGAAGTGAGACTGGGCCATTGTATGCATCAGATGAAACAAAGGACAAAACAGAGAGAACAACAGAAGACGACACAGAGATGATAGAAGCTGTGGACAACTACCAGCCTGTCGTTCATCAGGACATTACAAATGACTTCAGTGAAGCAGCTGCTTTGCAGGAACCCGACATCTGCACCGCCACATGTTCACAGACAGGTTCGCCAAGATGGCAGAAGATGGAGGAAATGAAGATGACAGCAGAAGAAAAGAACGACGCAATAAAAACGTACAGAAACATTCCTGCTATAATTGTTTTGTCAATTTCAATTTATATCACAAACGACAGCTTGTGTGAGCTTTATTTCTTGCAGCTGCAGCATAAGCTTTGCATTTAAATCCCTTCAGATCCATAATGCACTCTAACTCATTTATGTTAACTTTGTTTGAGCTCAACAAATACACTCTAACATTACAAAAAACTGTCTGCAGAACAGAAAATTAAAGAATTACACATTTTTGTCCTAAAATCTGAAGCACAGATTTCAAATGTCTTTTAAACATTATTGCAAGTTTTAAAAAAAGCAAAAAACATACTTATTGTTTCTGCAAGTATTTAACAATAATGTAATATTAATAGTATGCTACTGCTGACAGTCGGGCTTAGATTCTATACTTTATATAATTCTAATAGTGTTGTTCATCATACATCTTCTATATTTTTTTTATTAAATTTGGTTAAAGTGGTCAACTAAACTAATGAAATTTATTTACTACACTGCTAACAGAAAGTACATATTTTCTAGATTTGTTTTTTTTTTTTGGCAAATCTGATTAATCTGCAACCTGTTTTTCAAGTTGTTGAAAAATATATGAAAGTTTTTTTTAATTGTGGGTTTTTATTTCACAGGGGTGCAGCTGATGTGACCTTTGACCCTTCTGTGGTTGCAGTGAAAGGAACAGACAAAGGTAACCTTTGTCTGTTGTCAAAGAACTGAATTGATAATCCCACTAGAAATACGTTGTGCAACTCCTTTTTGCCAACAGGACAGGTCTTACCCTAATCTTGTAACACATCAAAGAAGGGATAAATACAGTTAATCAATTTACAACTGATTGTTGATTAATGGTTCATTAAATTAAATTTACTTCCAGATGATTAACTAATAATGTCCGCTAGACCGTCTTTTAGTGTTGTAGTTTGACCTCCATCCAGCAGAGGGTGCTAATGGTCATCCTTAAGCATAGACTTTTTCCCCATTTCACAAGTGAAATAAGTTGCCATAATATTCATATGTTTTATGAATATTAAGGAGTTATTGACTTACAACAAGCCCATAAATCTTGTCTTATTTCATGTACACTAAGACGTTTGAACTAGAAACTAGACCAGAAATACTTTGTAAGATTTAGGTTTTTTTGCAGTGAGACTCTTAACCAGCAGTGCCAGTGATTAGGTAAATGTTAAATGATTTCACTCTTTACTTTCTGTCTTTATTCAGATGAGGTAATGTCAATCATCTTCACCTGCTCTCGCTGTCCCTTCCACGTCTCGGACGACGCCAGTCCTCCCCACTTCCACATGCAGAGCGTTTGCACCGATGTGTATAGGAGTTTCACAGGGGAGAAATTTATCCCGTCGCCGTCTTGTTCAGATGAAATATTCACGTCCATCAAGCTTTTCCCTAAAGGAAACGCCGAAAGCCAAGATGGCGGTCCCCAGGCTCACAGCAGGAAGAAATCTCTGACGTGTGAAACGTGCGGAAAAACTTTCACTCGGACGTCTGACGTGAGGAGACACCAGCTCACGCATACAGGGGAGAGACCCTTCCATTGCTCACAGTGCGACCGAACCTTTCAACACTCCTGGGATTTAGCAAAGCACGAGAGCAAACATCACGGCGTGGCAATTTCCTTCTCCTGTCAGCTGTGTGGCGGCTCCTTTGCCAATCTGCGGGCCCTGACCGTTCACCACAAGAAATCGCACTCGTCGGAGAGCCAGCTGCCTCACATCTGCTCCATCTGCAGCAGGGGCTTCCCCACCGACGACGAGCTGCTAGAGCACAGGAAGTCCCACGTCAGCATCAGGCGCTACATCTGCCAGCAGTGCGGCGACGGCTTCGACACGCTGCTGGCCCGCGCCCAGCACAGGCAGGCGCATCGGGTGAAGCGGCAGTTCAAATGCCCACAATGCGAGAAAACGTACACCCGCAGGTCTGACGTTAAGCGACATTTATCCACTCATACTGGGGAACGACCACATCAGTGCAAGCAATGCAACAAACGGTTCTCTGTTCGTTTTATGCTGGTCAAGCACCTCCGGGTTCACACCGGCGAGAGACCTTTCCATTGCTCCCACTGCTCCAAAAGCTTCACGCTGGCATCTGTGCTGGCCCGACATGAGCGGATGCACACGGGGGAGAAACCGTTCCTCTGCTCGCAGTGTGGGAAGGGGTTTTTATCGCAAGGAGAGCTTTCCAAACATCACAGGTCGCACCTGGATGACAGGCCCTACCCCTGTCTGCAGTGTGAGAAACGATTCAAGAGCAAAAAAACCCAGCAGGAGCACATTGCCTCCCACAGCGGTGCACGGCCATACCCATGCACCCACTGTGGGAAGGGCTTCTCCAAGCCGTACGCCCTAACCCGACACAACCTCATCCACACCGGGGAGAGGCCATTCCCCTGCGGACACTGCGAGAAGTCCTTCCTGACGCTCGGCGAGGCTCAGCTGCACCGCAGGATTCACACCGGGGAGAGGCCGTACCCCTGCGACGCCTGTGAGCTCAGGTTTAAGAGCTCGTCAGAGCTAGCGCGCCACAAACGCAGCCACTCCGGGCAGAGGAGGGAGAAGCCGACCTGCGAGCTGTGCGGGAAAACATTTCCATCAAAGGCCAAACTGAACAAACATATGGAGACGCATATAGAAGCTGCTGACCTCAATAAGGAGGCATTTAGATAATCGTATGTCGTATGTATGAAATTATAGCTTCATTTAATGTATCACCCTGTGGGTAAATTATGTGGAAAAATATATATTTTTAACTTGCTTGATAGAAATCAATCCAGCATTGTATTTTTTTGTACTTTGCAATTATGGTGTAAGTTAAAATCATAGATGAGTTCAATAAATGACTTTTGCTCCATGAGTGTTTGCTTCATTTTCTTAATGTTTTGTAGTATAAACATGTCATGATTCCAGCCCTTCAGCTCTGCCTTGGCTGTGCTGATTGCTCATTGCCCTCACCTGCACTGAGCTGGTTCCTATTTAAACAGCTGCTCGTCACCAGCTCAGTGCGAGATCGTCTGTTGCCACTGTCACAGCTTTCAAGCCTTGTCTCATGTTTCAAAGAGTTTTCTGGTTTCTGATCCTGCCTGTTTTTGACCACAGAGTTTTGCCTAATCCTTCTGCTGTTGAAAGTCCTGTTGCTGAACCCTGCCTGTTTCTGACCCTGCCTCCTGGATTCTGGATTCTGGATTTTCACTGCCTGAGACCCTCCCATGCATGACCCTGGACCGTTTCACGACTCAGCCTCTGGTTGGTGGATTTTGTTCCTGTCGCCTGTTTGTCCCCTGAGACCCCCACAGCTCTCCCCTTGTCCATTCACCCTCCCCTCCCCCGACTGGACTCCTGACCCCTGTGGATTCCTCGTCCCTGACCCACTAGTGTGACCACACCCTTCTACACCATTTACTTTAGTAATAAAACTTTTTGGTTAACCATCCTCTTGTTGTGGCTGCGCTTTGGGTTCTGGCTGATTCTGCTTTTACCATTACATAAACATAATCTTTAACAGACAAACAACATATATTACATTTCTGACTTTAATTATGAAGAATTTGTTGTTTTTCTTGTAAATGTGTGAAATTAATGTGGAAAAATATATATTTTTTGTCAGAAATCTTTCTCTCAGTGACTACATTTATTTATCATTTGAAGTAAACACGATATTACCCCCAATTTAAGCAATATGTGCCTTAACATTATAAGACGTCATTGTCTAGAAGTACAGTTAAGTGAAACATTAATGTTGATCATTCTAACTGGTAATCAAACAAAAAGACGAAACAAAGTCCACTGGCTTTGGAATTTTTTTTTCCCTTTATGTCAGGTGATGTTTTTCCTTATTCTACGAAGTAAATGAATGATTTACTTAGCGGATAATAGTGCAACAGCTTAAAAGTGTATGACCTCCAAATATTGCTGCTGTAACGCCAGAATCCACATATTCCCCGATCAGCCATAATGTCAGTGTTACGGTCCTCCTTATAAAAGGCATAATCTGAATGAGTTTAATTAACTGAGAGGTTTTAATGAGCTCTGGCTGATTGGGGGAAAGCCATTCGTCGAGCAGGAATCACCTCCATAAAACCGGCCCAGCCGTTAAACGGGGCACCAGCGTGTGACTGTGTCGCCCACTCAGTCGACAGAGTGCAATAACTGCACAATAATAGTGGAAAAGGGTCAGAGGTCTGAAATTGGCTTTCTATTATTAGATCAGCAGGTGTTTGGAGTGAATCCCAACAGACTGAATGTTGTGTGAAAATAGAATAATGGATACTGCATGCAAAGTGAGGTCCATATGTTGGGTTAAAGTCATTTATAGTTATATTTATCTGAGAGAAATAACAAAATGCTGCAGCATGTAAAATAAAAAACTAAATTAAGACCAGTTATATCACAAAATTGACCAGAGAATGTTGTTGACTTTGTTTGGGGTTATTCATACAAAGATTTCAACTCAGCAGAATAACATGTATGGTATTTCTTTTTTGTGTTGCTATGACATAACACCACACCCTCCATATTTATTGAAGCATTTTGCACCAAATAGTATATTCTATAATATATTAATCAAGTCTAACATCAACATCCAAGTTGCGGTTTTTATAACATTGTTATGAATCACTAAGAGCAAAAAAGAGTAACAAAGTAATAATTTGCATATCTGTTTCTGATCAATTTAAAGTATTTAGTCATTTGAATTAAGTGTAGAAAGCGCACCAGCATTATTTCTCCATATTTATTGATAAATGGACAATAATTGAACACGTATTTCAGCATTACCTATGTAATAACTTTTACAACCCAGTTGTTTGGCTTGTAAAAGTTGTAATTCTTGTCACATTATGTAATTTCCATTAATTTTCTTAATGTGAAAAATTCTAGAATATTTTAACCATAACCATATTTGCCAGTCATACTAAATATTTATACTGTTAATAATTAAAACAAAGAAAGAAGGGAAATTTTGATTATTTCTTTCTGTAGCTCTAATTGGTTTCACTAATAATTTTTTTTTTTAGATAAAATACTTTCAGAAAAATATGTATTTTCTACTAACCAACAGGTGTTCATTCATTGTTTTTCAAGAATTGTTGGTGTTTAAGAGTCTCTGCAGGCTTCCTCCATATTGGAAAATAATAAACCTGGAAGGAAAACCTCCTCCACGCCGAGAGAGGGGGTCCATCGGTTTACTCTCCCTCTGCAATCGCCGGACCGGAGCGAGGGGCAGCGGCAAGCAGACAGACGCGGGGAAGTAACCATCAGCGGAAGAATTGGAAGGACCGTTGACCATGCAGGTGGAAAAACAATTTCCAAATAAACGGATAAATAGAGCAGCTGCGGATGCAGATAAAGACCCGACTCGAGTCCCATCATTGTGATTTACAGTCTGGGGGACGTTGGAGCTAATGGTGGCGGATTAATAACCGGTCGTAAAGAAGAAGAAGGAGGAAGAGGGAAGACAAAAGGGGGAGTGTGTAAAAAAAAAAAAAAAGAAGAAGGGGGCAAGCGAATAAAGCCTGAGCGGAGATCATGAGCTCCGCACTCCCTTACGACTCGCTGTCGGCCCGGCCGAGTCCCAGCAGACGGGCTTTGGATTGGGAGCGGGAGCAGCTAGCGGTCAGAAGACTTTCCTCCCCGCTTGGTGTGAACCTGCTCACTCCTCCTCCTCTTCCTCGGCGACCTTCGGCCATCCCAGGCTACCTGCTGCCTCCCTACCAAGACCAAGAGGAGCAGCTTCACCAGCAGCACCAGCGTCTGTCCTTGTCCGTTTGCTCCGAAGCCTCGCTGGCGCCTCCCGCCCCCCCGCCGGTGGGTGCTGCCCCACCTTGCTGTCGCCCAGTGGGAGTCATGCACCTCCTCCGTCTGGGTCTCCTGGCTTTCAGCTGCCTCTTCTGGGCAGCAGGGTTGGCCATCTTCACCCTTGGTGTTTGGGCTCAGATCTCCTTGGCGGACTACATGACCCTGTCAGCCAATCGGTACCCCAACGCCCCTCTTATCCTTCTCTCTACCGGGGCAGCTGTTACTGCTTGGGGGTTCCTCGGTTGCCTTGGGGTGGCTGCAAACCTGCCCTGTGTCCTGAGGGCCTATGGGTTCTTCCAACTTGCTACTCTAGTTGCCGGTTTGGCCGCTGGTCTATCTGGGCTCTTCTACCGTGAAGACATCGCTGGAGGATTTCGCAGTGGCTTGCATCGAGCCGTGGCAGGCTACACAGAGGATGAAGGCCGTGCCGACGCTCTAGATAGTCTGCAGAGAGCTTTGGAGTGCTGCGGTGCTGAGGGTTGGCGCGACTGGCTGAATTCGGACTGGGCCATCCAGCACATGACTTTCCTTCCCGCTGAGAATGGCACCTCGGTCTCCCTTCCCGACAGCTGCTGCATGAGGCGGAAGGGTTGCAGGAATCGGCCGCTCCTGTCGGATGACAATGACAGAGTGGCGGCTGCAGGAATCCATCCACACGGCTGCTTCCGGAAAGTCTTCAGCTTGGTCAACGACAACGTCTTCCATATTGCTGCCACTGTTTTAGGGTTGGCCTTCACACAGATCGGGGGCATTGCCCTGGCTTGTCTTCTGGCCAACAAACTGACACCCAGACAGCACGGACGTGTTGTGGCACACTAAAGACTTGACTGATCTATTGACAGGTTGGTTCTGAATGAGGGATGACATCTCAGAGAAGTAAAGTATAGGAACAGGAGGTTTGTTGTTCAGGACAAAAGAATAAAAAATGTGACCTATTATGCTTCCCAGACCAGGTTAGGAGAGATTTACGGGTTAATCAAAACATACTAATTACATTATTCATTTATTTTTTAGCACAAATTCATTCTTAGATATTGAGATTTTAGTCTGCATGAATGATCTGTTTTAGAGCATTTTGTCACTTTAAATCCAAATAACCTGCTTCTGGGCATGCCCCCCAGCTCAACACTTACACTCACACACAAAATGGCTGCAAACTGATGCACAATTATACAACCATGCATCTTTGAAAAGCAGAAGTAGAGCCTCCTGCACAAGCTACAAGAATGCAACAAGTGGTTTCCGGATGGTAAGTCAACAACAAAACACTTCTGTTTTCCAGCAGCCATTGTACAGCGCATACAGTGGTAAAACCAGCTGACCAAACATGCTGGAACTCCGCTGGGGTTGCTAGGTAACGGGCAGCGCTTGCTGATTTGTGAAGTTACTTTCCAGAGGTTTTTGAAACTGCTCATTTCCCAGAGACCAAAAAACATTAACGTATTGCCAAAAAACAGCTGGGTGTTTTTTTTTTTTTTAAAATGCTTGGGCAGTTAAGACCCAAATGGAAGTACAAAAATGTGCAAAATTTAAATAGGTCCCCTTTAAAGCTCATAGACGGCAATTTGCTGTAAATCGTTGTACTTGGTATGCAGAGAGATTTCTTAAGTTCTTATAGCTGCAAATCCGCTGTTTAGTGAATTTGGCCCATTTGAGGTGAGTATTAGAAGATTCAACAGCTGCTGCTCATGTTTAGAAACAGCTCTAGCTCATCATTTTCTCCCTTAACTAATATTTCTTCAGCCTTGACGTTTGCACAAGTTGGGGCCAAAACATTGGGTACCAGATATTTAAGCTTTCTGTGGTAGAGAGGGAAGAAAAGAAATTTAGGCCGGACCCATGAAAGGAAAAAATGAAGGCAGTCAGGATATACAGAAAGAAAGAATAAAAGACACAAGGGATAATGGGAAGTTGGAAAGAAGGTGGAGACATAGGAGGAAGAAATGAAGGAGAAAAAAGGAAGGGAAAAGACAGAAGGTAGGAGGCAAAGATACAAAGAAAGGAAATAAAGACATGAGAAAGAAGGAAAATACTGAATACATATTCCAAATTTTTCCAAACTTTGTAGGAATCCTGACTTCTTCAGTCTCTCTTCCTTGGAAGTGGACAGAAATTGTCTCAATCTGAGCAACTTCTAAAACTTGCAGCAGCTACAACTAGGTGCCATGGCGATGACAGTGTTCAATAATAACAGAATATAAATTATCTATATATGTATATATTAAGAAGTGTCACTGATTGTGTGATTTTATGTGAATTTTCTTTGCTTTCTTTGTTCAGCTAAAACCTGAAGGTGAAGGAATTCCCCCTGTCTAAATATTTAGGCTCTTCTCTGCTTCATTTAGTTTCCCCATCACAAAACCTTTCATGCTGTATATAAACCCGCCTGCAGTCATATTCACTGGATATTTCTTTCAGAAGCTTTTATTTTTTTCCAGATGTCACTGCATCGGTAGATGACCCCAGAAAGAAAAACTGGAATTTATTCCAAGATGTGTCGCATGTACAACTATTAGCATGAAAACTTGAAATGGGATTGAGTGCATCTCTAATGAGTGTAAAGGTGTTTTTTAATGATCAAGTTTTGCATTTCTTTGCACAACTCTAGCTGCTTACATGTATTTTGTGTTAATTAATGTCGTGTTTCTTGTTGTTCTTCCTGTCAGCAGCATGACTGAGACTTTAAGCTATATCTGTCGACTATAAATGAAAAATCTTTGCTACATTACATCCTATCGATTAGAGCGGGGGATGGAAATGTCAAGGTCTGCTGCCCTTGAATGGATTAAATGTATAAATGGAGGAATCACTCTTGCAATGCAGCAGTAACTGCATGCAAACACAGAATTACTAATCAAGCATATATATTTAAAATAAACTAATTGCTATGCATTGCCTGGAATTCAATGAGTTCTTATTTTTTTTACTGCTGATTGGGTTTTACAGAGCTCGGATTTCCCATGTAAACTCATCGAAGTGTTCCAGAGTTGTAAATTCTCTTTCCCAGGAAGAAAGCCAATCATCATCAGGACCTTTGGCCAAATAACCGTGACTTACAGCCGAGTGAATGATGGTTTGTTTCCGCCTTGCACCTGAGACGCCGGTGACTAAGTGGCCATAAACGACGGCTTCAGAAACAACATGAACGAAGCTGCGTTTACTAAAAATCTAGAATCAGTCAATGAATTTACAGTGTTAGTGTAAAAACCACATGCATATATTGGGTTCATGTGCACAGGCTCTGGTTTTATAGGCTGGAACCATGACAACCATTTTCATGATCTAATTATTCTATTGATTAGCCTACTTTTGCTCCAGCAAGTTGTGTGGAGGCTTTGTGTGATCGCATGGCTAATGTTTGACCTATTTTCCTTGAAGGGACACCAGACCAGCAGATACAGTTCAGACCAGAGGTCACAGTCTCTCATCATGAGCATGAATATCACATTAATTTGGGGATTTTATTGATTTACTTTATTCTTTTTCCATTGTTGACGTATGTGCACCCCCAAAAATGTTGCAGCTTGACCACACAATTTTTATATTTAATTATCAATCTTTTGTTATAATTCTGGTTGGATATTTTCCCATTTTTTCTGGTATATCTATGTTTTAGCACAATGTTTGTTAATGGTTACAGTTGAGAAACATTGCTGATTTAAAGTACAGTTGAACATATCATACTTGGCAGAGGGTAACGTTTCTTTAGGTTTGAAAGCTTTGTCTTTCTTGAACAGGTTAGCATAGCTCTACGGGCTATAGAACGTTTTTTTTATTTTTCTTGGATAAGATTTTGGTCTGGTCAGCTCTTCTTTGAGCTGTTTTAGGTTTTAAGTAAGCTCCTGCTGGCAATGCCCCCTCAAACTCAATGTTTACACTCACAGGTGAAAATGGCTGCAAACATATGTGCAATTACACAACTTTGAAAAGCAGAAGTGAAGCCTCCTGCACAACCAACAGTAATGCAGGGAGTGATTTCTGAACAATAAGTCAACACTAAAACACTTGTCTTTCCCAGTAGCTATTGTACAGTGGTTGCCGTACAATGGCTACAGTACAGTGGTAAAACCAGCTGACCAAATGTGCTGGAGTTTTGATTGTTTGCTAGGTAATGGCACAGTACCTGTCAATTATTTGGAGGTTCTTGAAATGGCTCATTTTCTAGACATCAACACATAATAATTAATTAATTAATTTATTTTAGTTCTTGGCCTGTTTTCAGAAGCAGTTTAGTCCCAAATAAAAGTGTAAAAAATGTAAAAAAAAAAAAAAAAAAAAAAAGGGGGGAATTTTGCATAATAGGTCCCTTTAAGTTTGATTCAAGAGGGACAGAGTTTGACCAAGGCTTTTGAAACTTTTGTTTGGAGTCACAACAGAGCAGTAATCAGAGACACACTTCAAAACCAGTTTCTGATTATATACAAAATGTTAAGCTAAATGAGCTGCACATCACAAACTCAATATCTGAATTAAACCTGGAGGAATATTTTTAGTTTTGTCTGGAACAACATCTTTAACCATGAAAAAACTGACGGAATAAACGTCAGACAAATCACATTTCATTTCTTGGAACATTTCCTGGTTGAATTCTCAATGAAACATAGCCTTACGCTGAAAGGATGCGTTTCTAAACTCTGTACCACCGCACATGATCTGAATTCTCCTCCAAAATGTAAATATCATGCTTCCAACTTTCCATAGTAGACCGCATTTGTATCGCGAGCTGGAGAAAAGTGGGCGTAAAGGTGCGTTTTCTATCTTATGCACGCGTAAAATTGTAAGAAGCGAGCCTGCAGCTTTGGACTCTAGGCGTTATCTCCATTTACTCCGCCTCTTTAAGTTTGCCCTACATCTGTCTGCTATGGGCTCTTTACGTGAGCGCAGCCAGCTCTGAGCTCTGCCGTTATTTGTAATATCACCCCCGCTGAGCAAAATAAAACAAAACGAAGCGCACCGCTCGGAAATGTAATTCTTCTTGCTCACAAAGCTGTCTCCAGAAGATGGACCTTAAATCCGAGCTCCTCAAGTCGATCTGGTACGCTTTCACATCGCTGGACGTGGAGAGGTGCGGGAAGGTATCCAAATCTCAACTAAAGGTAAGCGGAGACCAATTTTACAGAAATAATCAGGCTCTGACTGATTTCGTCTGGGGTTTTTTGTTGTTGTTGTTGTTTATTTTACTTTTTTTATTTCGCATGTCCAAACTAAAGATTATAGCTATGGCTGATTTCCTGTGAGATTGTGTTTTGTGGTATGTGAAGCAACACTGGAACACACCTTCTGAGGACAAATATTTAAAACTTATACCAACAGAGACCTGCGAACAGATCCAAGCTCAAAGTCCAGCTTTTTTCCTGTGGCCTAGAAACAAACGGTGACTCAATATTTCTACTGTCAGGGGGGTTTTTTGTGTTTTGTTTTAAAGGGGGAAAGTCAGCATCTTTTCTCTGCAGTTTTTCCCTCTTCAGTAGGTTTTATCTTAATCGGTCCAGTCTCCACATGCCTTCGCTGCTCAGAGGAATCCCAGGAAGTAGCAGACAGCTGTCCTGACATGCTTCCAGCCACTGGAAGCTGCCCGTGTTTGTGTTTGTGAGGAAACATTGCAGAGTGTAGGAGCATGAGGAGATTTAAAGTGATACGCTTATACTTGTTCTTTCTCCTCAGGTCCTTTCCCACAACCTGTACACGGTTCTGAACATCCCACATGACCCGGTTGCCCTGGAGGAGCACTTCCAGGATGATGATGATGGTCCGGTTTCTAACCATGGCTACATGCCCTACCTCAACAAATATATACTGGATAAGGCACGGCTGCAACTTCTGCACCTTCTTTTGACATAAAACTGTGTGGATCGTTTTCCTCCTGAAAAAAACATCAGATTTTATTTAAAAGCTCCTGGTGTTTTTAATACTTCTGTATACGACATACGAGCTGAGGAGATAAAATCAATAATATTGAGATTATCTCTGAAATTTAATATAAAATTTAATATAAAAAAAAACAAAAAAAAACCAAGAACATTTCTGCGTTTGAAAAGTCAAAATAAATTTTTTTAGAAAATGTATGAGATTAATCTAAAAAAGTCTGAGTTTTTTTGGGCGATTTTTTAACTTTTCAAACTCATAAATTTCCATGTTTTTTCTAGCAAACTGTTGAATTCTAAAGAGCCTATATCTCCAAATTCTTTCTAGAAAATTAATTAGATTAATCTACAAAAGATTTTCTTCCAATTTCTTGACTTTTCAAACTCAAATTGTCCATGTTCTTTCTAGAACATTTCTGAGTTTTTGGTGGAAATGTACTCCTCTTTTTTTTAAATCTACAATTGCCCTAAAATGTTGTCATGTCTATTCACTCTAAAAAAAGTTCCACATATCTGTGGAAGAGAGAAAAAAAAACCATCACAGATCCAACACCGTAAGTAACTTTATATATCAGATGCTTTTCCAAATATTTATCTGTTGTTTCACAGCAGACCTGGAGTTTTTGTTTTGGAAAAGCTCAATCTTAGTCTTATGTGACCAAAGCGATTTGTAGTTTGGTGCATTTGTGAGCTTTTGAGAAAGTATTTAGCTCCATAATCCTCATCAACACTCTGCAATGAAGCAGAAATAAATATTTGTCATAGTTCCAGCTGTTTTAAATTCTCTAACTCTTGCTCTGACTAGATATTTGCACATTTAGGTCAGGAACAATTTTCTTGTAGACATTTTTTGACTCCTGTTCTCGTCTTTTAAAGTTGTGCTACATTATATTTACACTCGTGGGAAACAGGAAGTCGAAGGTTATTTATTTAAAGCTTACCAGATAATCAACCGAAAATATACGTTTTAAAAATGCTTAAAATACATTTATTTAATAGGAATTGTTAGAGAGTCAGTAAGTGTGTCCGAAGTTAATTATTTTATATATGCGATGTTATTTAGTTCCTGAACAGCAACAAATATCCCAGTTTCTTTCAGTTATTTAGGCCAAATTCAGCACTTCAAAGTAGCACAGACTATTAATACAACTTTTCTAAACATCTTAAATAATTTATTAGTAAGTATTTTAGGATCAGTTTGAGGGCAGAAACCGTCACATGTCATAAGTTTAGCTCCTAAATAAAAAAAATGTACTGATGCTGAAAAAAAGGGATTATTTAACTAATACAGCAGAATACAGCAGAATATAATTCATAATAATCCATGGTCTCGTTATTACATTTTGTTAATATTTGTTGCTATTTTGTAAAATCTTTGAAACTTTAGATTTGATCATTTAGGCAAGTGTGACAACATTTAATAAAGCAAAACTAATATTTGCTCATTAAAGTGTTGACATTTATTTTGTGAGCGTAAATTCAAATAAGAAGTGATAGATATTATGTTTTTTTTTACCCTGTATTGTCTTCCTATTCTGTTTTAAGAAAGAAGTAGCCCAGATACAAGTATCGTAGTAAAAACTAGGGTTAAAATAGAGACAAAACTGTCAAACTAAGTCATGTTTGTGACCCAATTGTAGAGTCTGACTGAGGCAAAAAAGAGAATTTTAAATAAAAAATGTAACAAGAAGAACTTAAAGAACATGACAAAGCATGAAAGGAACCAGTGACACAGCAATAGAAAACAGAGCAAAGAGAAATGAAAGGTAAAAGTACGGAAGAGTAATCTTTTTCTTACTTTTTTCTCAGAATTGTGACTTTAATTTTTTATTTTAAATCAAAAGTGAGAATTCTGAGATTAAATCTTCTAATTTAAAGTCCAGGTTCTGAGAAAAAAAAGAAAGAAAAAAAGTCAGAATTATTTTTCTTTTCGATGGCTCTAATCTTCTTCCATACAAAAGGCTTTAGGAACTAGTTTGAAAAAGAAAAAAACGTACCATAAAGTGAGTTAAACACAAACATTATTTTATTAACTGGAACCCATCAGCTGACTCATAAATGCATGTTGGATGAATTAAATTTTTAAGTTTTCCTTTACACGGTAACATTGGTCATTATTGTGTTGGTTATTTTTAATAATAAATCTAAAAAAACACAAAACTCTCCAGTATGAATAATATTTTTGCAAACACAACATGTTAAGTTTAATATTAGATTTAGAGGAGACACATTTGATCACATGTTTCTGTACTTCCAGGTGAAAGAGGGGATGTTTGACAAAGAAAGATTTGACGACTTGTGCTGGATGATGACCATGAAGAAGAACTTCAACATCACGTCGCAGAGGCTGCTGCTGTCGGAGCGGGACTGCTTTAAGCTCTTCTGTTTGTTCAACCTGCTGTCTGAGGACAGCTACCCACTGGTGATGATCACAGAGGAGGTAAAGGATGCTCCGATTTATCCACCCACACGCCTTTACCTGCTCTCATGTCTGTTTGTGGCTGCAGAGGAAGTAAATGGAGATATTCTGATAAAAGCTGAGAAATGGGAGATGTTTATCTGATGATAAAATCAATTTGCGGAAAGGATTTTGAACAAAATTGAAATTTCTAACCTCAGGTCTCATACAGAATCAGTGTTTGGTTTTCTTTCTTCTTTTTTTTTTGCAAAGCATTTCTGGAGTGAACATTCAAAATGAAAACATGACATTGTCTGATCTGTACATAGATGTGATATCAGAACTTTTCATTTTAACGACACACACTTTCTAGGAATTAACTATTTATTCTAAACAAGCTTTTACAGGTTAACTAGGTTTTGCATTTTGTACTGTTTTAAGAAATGCACCACTTGTGCAAATGTTAATAGTAATGTTAGAAATGCTCCAAAGCCACAACAAAAAAAAACTTCAAAAATCCTCAAAGGTTCACAGAACTTCTTCCCATTAAGTTTCCTACAGATTATTTTTGATTAAAAATCTTTAACTTTGCTGTTCAAGGAAAATCTTTGAACATGGATCACCATTAATGTCTTTACTGCTTTTGTATTTATCATTTCATCATTTTCATTTCTTCAAAGCAGCAGTAGTTCATGTAAAATGATGCTTCGCTACATTTTTTTGTCTACAACAGTAAAATAATTCTGAAGCTTCTTCCTGTTTCTTTCCTCGTCCGTGGCATTATATTTGTGCCACTAATTTGAGCATGCAGTGAGACTGATCTGAGCGCACATATCTATGTGAACTAATAATAATTTGAGGCGTTTAAATCTCACATACGCTCGCTCTGGAACTAAACCCTGACAACTTTTGCTGAACCAGACAACTATCAAATTAAGAGTCCCACTTGGAGCACTTTTAACAGCGCTCAGAGCAGGTAGTTAGGTTTGGTTCCACTATCATTAGGATAATGTTTTACTAGCCTAACTCTTTAGTGCCCTACATGCAGTTCATTATGCATGTGGGCGGAGCGACGGCTCCTCTAGCACATCTAAAAACATATTAAAAAATGTTTGCTTTTAAGCTATAAAAAATGTAGCCTAGATGTCAGGAATCATTTATACGTTTTTTAGACTTGTTTCTAATATGATTAATATAATCTAAACTCTGCTGACTGCTGATTAAATCCAAGTGACAGACCTTTAATGTCTTATTGTTACTCTCCTGATTTGCATTACTTCGGTGTGGAGTGCTGTAGAAAACTACAACCAATGCTCTTCATGTGAATCTTTCTGCTTTTATTTTCCTTTTTCCAGCTCTTCTGGGTCTGTTATTATTTATTCTTTGAAAAATGCAGCAAAATAAGTTGAAAAATAATTCATTTTTGTATATGTGTTTGTTAAATAATGCTTTAGAGAAAAAAACTAACCACATGATGAAAACACCAATAAGTGCAGCTCTGTCAGCAAAGTGGTTTCACATTTCTTCACAGTAAAAAAGAATTAAAGCGCAAGTAAGTTAATGAGGCTCTTCCTTCCTCCACTTCCTCCAAAACGATTTTGGTTTCCTGTAAGTCAGAGACAAAAATACCCCCTCTGTTGTACAATAAGCACAGCAGCATTCTCCTGGAGAAGTATAAAACCAGACACTTTCTCTAATCTAAAGTGCTTACAAAAACTAAACTAAAATAATCCCAGTTGTGACATTTTTCCTGCTTCTAGGTAGAATATCTCCTGAAGAAAATCTGCACAGCTATGAGCCAGGAGTGGGATGGGAAGCCCTTAGAGGACCTTATAAGTCGGGACCCCACAGTGCAGGAAGAGGGCATGTCGGTGTGGACGTTCCTGGAGCAGATGAGTACGGGTCAGCTGCTGAGGGTCACCAGCGTCGAGGCCTTCAGCTTGGCTTTGCACGAAGTCTTCCTGGAGATGTATCACAATGTCCTCAAGAGGGTGGGTCCTTCTGAATCCACTCAGGAAGCGTGAATGCGCTCCAAACATTTGACCCAGAGTGTGCTCCCCCGTTTCACAGGGCTATATGTGGAAAAAGGGGCACATGCGCAGGAACTGGACGGAGCGCTGGTTCGTGCTCAGGTCCTCCTCCATGGTCTACTACGTCAGCGAGGACTTAAAAGACAAGCGAGGGGAAATCCAGCTGGACAAGAGCTGCGTTGTAGAGGTGGGTGAGGAAACATCTCCAGCAGGACTTTGATCCGCCCAGAATTTGCGTTTCACAAACACACGTTTCAGAGTCTGAGCCTGTTTGCCTTCTTCTTTTTTTTTCTACTTCAGCCTGTTCCAGACAGGGAGGGGAAACGCTGCCTGTTCTGTGTGAAAACCCACAACAAAACCTACGAGATGAGCGCTTCTGACCAGAGGCAGAAGGTGGAGTGGACTCAAGGTGTGTGAGAGAGTCAATCAGCAAAGGTCAAATTAAATCTATACTGATGTTATCTGAGCAGGAATGATTATTTAAAGGGGAGCTTTTATGCAAAATTCACAGTTTGCACATTTTTATACTTCCATTTGTGGATCTCCTGCTTAAAAAAAACACCCAGCTGTTTTTTGGAAATAAGTTAACCCTTTATAACCTAAGTTTCAAATCTCCGCCTGGATATTTTTTGCTTATTTTAATTGTACCAAGTTCTTTAAATGTCCTGTGAGTAAATATATTTGCCCATTTCTGCATAACAACAGGAACCTTCTATATCTACCAAGCTATTTTCGCAATTTACCATAAAAGAGCGCCCCTCACTAATTTCACTCCCTGCTACAGCGGGGGTGAAATTACCGTAATAACCCCATATTGGCTGGAAAGCGCAACGTCTCCCCTTTCAGAAATCGTTGGGATTTTTCAGATAATGCAAAGTGTGGCAGAATTACGGAACTGGAAATTTGGCTGGACTGTCGCCAAAACGTTCAGTCTGGAAGGGTTAATGTCCTGAACAGTAAATAAATAAACTAATAAATAAACAGTAAATAAACTAAATAAATGAGGTTAAACAGGACAAGAAAGCTTGTAAAAATTTTACAAAAGTCTTCCACCGTTAAATAGAGAAGCAGTGTTCAGCTTCTATGCACCACAAATTTGGAACAAATTTCCAGAAAACTGCAAAACAGCCGAAATACCGAGTTCCTTTAAATCAAGACTAAAATCCCAGCTGATTTTAACATTAGAAATGAAACTTTAATCAAACATGCTTCAATTGTTGACTGTGAGTCCTAAGACTTTAGAACACACTTGTTTCACTTGTATCTTGTCCTGCTCAAGTGAAACTGAAATAAAACATCTTCATTTGTGTTTTCTTACCTTTGCAGCTATTCAAACAGCCCTCCGTCTTCAGCGTGAGGGTAACTCCTCCCTCCACCAGGAGCTGAAGCTGAAGCGGCGCGTCCAGCGGGAACACAGCAACCGGGAGCGCAGCCGCAGCACCCGGAGCAGCTGCAGCAGCCGGAGCAGCCAATCAGATGACTCCAACTTCCAAGAGATGGAGCGGATGGAGAAGGAGAAGGAGAAGCAGGATTTGGAAATTGAGAGCATCATTCAGGTGAGATGGAGCAGAAGGCGGAGTTTTGTCACCGTTACGCTTTGGGGATTTTGTTGTGCTTCACCTTCTGCGTTTTGCAGCATGCGCGAGAGTTGGAGATCCGCAGAAGGGAGTCGGAGGAGAGGGAGAGAAGGAAGCAGAGGGAGGTGCAGATGGATCTGGAGAGACAGCTGAAGGAGGCTGAAATGGTTTGTCAAAGTTAAAAAACTCAACCAGCTCACTCACTTACACATGTGAGAACAGCAGCAAAATATTAGCAGTAAAATAAAACTCTCAACTTAGTACAATACTAAACACCACTACTACTCTGGCTAATTTACCATAATAGTCAAAACATTAGTGGTGAAATATTAGTTTTTAGTCTTTGTTTTTTCTTTTTGTGTTTGTGTCCTCCATCCCTGCAAAGCTTACGCTTTTGGCGCAGATATTTAAAGATATGAGTACATATTCAGCTGTCACCTAAAAAGAACCATTATAGATGGCTGTGACCTTATAGACAAAAAATGTAACAAGAAATTCATAAGGAACACTCTGACATTAATTTTCTTAATTTGTTGCCATGTTACGGAGGGAGAACAGATTATTTCAGACAGGTAGCTTTGGCAGCTAAAGACCAAACGTACCCAAATTCACATCCAATGATGAGAGAAATAAATACAATTAATGAGTTTTTGAGAAAATAATTAGTTCCCATGTTACAGAGGGGGAACAAATTATTTCAGGCAGTTGAAATATTTGGTTCCTCCCATGTAACTTTGGCAATTAAAGAGCAAATGGTTTTTTAACTGGTTTTTACCACTGTATGCGGTGTACAACGGCTGCTGGAAAAGTGTTCTGTTGCCGACTTACCATCCAGAAACCACTTGCTGCATTCTTGTTGGTTGTGCAGGAGGCTCTGCTAATGCTTTTCAAAGATGTTGTTAAGGCTCCAGTTTGCTGCAGTGTATCTGTTTGTGTCCAGATGAGGGACAGCATGCAGGCTGAGATCCAGGAGAAGGAAAGGAAGGCCGAGCAGCAGAAGAGACGGATCCAGGAGCTGGAGCTGACGCAGCAGAAGCTGGAAGCAGCTCTCAACATGGAGATCCAGGCTCGGCTGGAGGAGGAGAGGGCCCGACAGGAGCTGGAGAGGTTTCGCTTGGCGTTCTTACATCACGTTATAATCGTGTTTGCAGAAATGTGCTGATGGAGACATTCTGTCCCTTCCTTTTCTCAGGTTGCTGGAGGCTGAAGAGGAGAAGAAGATGCAGTTTCAGCTCCTCCAGGAACAGGAGAAGATCTTACAGCGCCTTAGCTCCACGTGCGAAGCCTCAAACGGGACAGTGGACGAGAACACGCCGTCCGCCCTCTACTCGGCCTCCGTGGAGCTCCGAAATTTGCAGGCATCTCGTAAGAGGAGCCATCAGCACCTTGAGGTGACAAAAGAAACACACATGAAGCAAAAAAAATTAGATTTGGGGGGAAAAAAGTCAAACACAGATGTGAAACTTTTCCAGGAGATGCAGGAGAGGCTGAGAAACGCCAGTCAGCACGTACGCCACTGGAACGTCCAGCTGAACCGCCTGATGACGCCGATCACTCCTGCAGGTACGAGATGACTTCACCGCATTGGAGAACTTTTAATGCCTGCACATAAAAACAACATTTTCCTAATAGTGAAATAGAAAACGCAAAAATTCTTAAAGTTCAAGGAAAGTTACTTTCTATTTTTGTAACATAGAAATTCACAGGCCTGTTTCATTACTTACACAATTCTCCAAAATTTGGGAAAAAATATTTGTTGCTAGATTGGATAGATTTGTTAGTAAACACCAACTACTCAATGAGAGTCAGTATGGATCTAGATCACAAACATCCACAGCGAAGGCAGTTCTTCATTTAATAGAAGAGGTGACCAGTGCATTAGATAAAAAGAAATCTGCTGTTATTGACTGAAAAAAGCATTTGATACAATTGATCATGAAATACTCATCAACAAACTCGAGCATCGAAAATTTCTAAACTCCTCTGCCCTTCATATTCTGTACTGTTCACATATTTTTGCCATATTACAGTGTGGAAGTTTGGGGCAACACTTACAAAACTTCACTTTAACCATTTAGACACTCCTAGTGTCTAATCAAGAAATGCTAAGGCATTTTACCGGACAAATAAGTCTAGTTTGTGCTCACTTTTATAGAATCAAATTCAATCCAGACGAATCCAAATCATTCCAATGAATAGTTTTAAAACTATAAGTTTTACTCTTTATATAAACTTTATTATAAGACACATTTTTGTTACTGTCTCTTTAAATCAGACCAAATTTATCCTTTAACCCCTCTGTAACTGACAGATAGATAGATAGATAGATAGATAGATAGATAGATAGATAGATAGATAGATAGATAGATAGATAGATAGATAGATAGATAGATAGATAGATAGATAGATAGATAGATAGATAGATAGATAGATAGATAGATAGATAGATAGATAGATAACAATGGACTTAAAGTTGACAAACTGGACCAATGAATCATATCTAATATTACTTGTTAATTAACATCTTCATTAATGGACATTTTACAAAATTAACTGCATAGTCAAAACAAAATCAAAATGTAGCTTTTTATTATTTTTTAAATTTTTTTGCAGAGCGTTTGGACAGTCGTCTTCAGTCAAAATATACTTGTCCCAAAAAAGAAGGAGCGCTGGCCAGCAACGAGTTCATCTGTAAATATAAGATAAGGAACGAACAGAACAACAGAATACGTGGAGACGAATCGGAGAATCTGGAGGTGCAGCTGGAGGCCGACAGCCTCTCAGAGGAATCAGGATGTTAGGAGTTTTAATCACATTTCAACTGTAATTTATCTTAAAACAGAGCAATATTTGGAATCACTCAAGAAACACCTACAATGTAATAGAAAGTGTACAGAGACGTTTTTCTTAAAAGCAGCAAGTTGGGAAATTTCTGTAGACGAACAAATAAGAGAAGAGGATGGAGTGCAGATGAATCACAGAGAAAGAAAGATACAAAAACTATTTCTGAAAGCTATTAAAGAGACAATGTTCTTCCTGCAGAAAGCATTGAATCATATTTACAGTGTTATATTTTGAGTGTAAAGATGGAGAGCAATGATGATAACATAAGTCCCAGTCTAATTAGCACAGAGCAATACTAACAGTTTTCTACAATAAATTCTCTGGAGGTGTTGAAACAGTTTGTCATGTTTGTCGCTTCAATTAAAAGTCTGAATGTATTGTTGCTGGTTTTCTTTTGCTTTTTCTCGATTGTTGTCTGGTGGAAATTATGTGATGCAAACGTGAAGATGTTTTATTATCTTGTTTTTTTGTTCTAGAAGATTTTTGTTATTGGACAAACAAGATTACATATAAACGTACATATAGTGTGCAAAATTTTTATTATTTTCCAAAGATAGTTCAGAGAACATTTTTGCAGCTAAAGGTGGGCAAAAGGTTTTCAGACTGAGATCTTGTCTTTTCACAAAATATACTGTTTCATTTTAATGGTTTTTAAATCCATTGGAAACATATTAACCTTGAAATGTTTATTATTTAACTTCATGAAGACAAGTGACAGAAAGATCCAGCACTGAAATAGTAATATTGTGAAAAACAAACTTTCTGTCAGCGTTTTGGCCACAACTTACTTAAGTTATGCAGCATAAAAATAAATAAAACAACACACTGCTTTAATTTTATCTCAGAAAGTGACTAATCGGTGAGATTCTACATGTTTCATTCTCAGTATACGTTTCATACGGGAAGATTAATGGTGATGAAGCCTTCCTACCTCCATTTCTGAGTAAATTAGGAATCTAATTGGTTTCAAGGTTTGTAGATATTTTTTTATAAGCCCGTATTATGATTTTTGAGGGTTTTCTTCAATCTTTTTCCGTATGATTGACGTCACAACATCAGTAATCATTTCTCACAGTTACAAACTTTAAATTCAGGCATTTAAGTTTGTAACTGTGACGCGGAATATTTTTTGGCCAGAGGGGGCGCTGCAGAGAGGAGGCACCGGATCGTGAACCGGAAGAGAAACAAAACCGACCGAGTTTTCTAAACAATATGGCTGCTCCCTATGGCTGTCATGCCGAGCTGAGAAAATAGTTCAGTTTGAACTATTTTGACTTTTATGTTAGTTTTGCAGCTTGTTAAAGCTAGCTGTGAGTTGGTTTTATTCGGAACTAGCTCATGCTAGCACCGAAGGTTGTCGGAATGGCTGCAGCCTTCAGAGGGAAGGTCAGACCGGTGGTGTATCTGAGCCGGAGACTGTCCACCCAGGAGCAGGCTGGACCTCCGGACTCTCCCCCGGAGAACCAGTTACCTGCGGTCAAGGTGAGAAGACCGAGAAAGGATCCCAGGGGCCATTCCGTGCTTCTCTTCCCCGGGCAGGGTAGCCAGTTTGTGGGTATGGGTAAAGGACTGACGAAGTACCCCAACGTGAAAGAGATGTTCTCCGCAGCGCAGAAGATTCTCGGCTACGACCTGCTGACACTGTGCCTGGAGGGGCCGGAGAAGGACCTGCTGAAGACGGTGCACTGTCAGCCGGCGGTGTTCGTCACCTCTCTGGCTGCGGTGGAGAAGCTGCACCATGAAAACCCAAAGGTCACACAAGCTTTACGCGCTTGTTTAATTCCCATTTCTGTTTAAGTTTAACTCAAGATAAAGTAGAAATACATTTTAGTTTTCACCTGTTTTTCTCAAGTAAAAGTAAAAAGTACGCGTCCAAGAAATTACTCAAGAAAAAAAAAATGTGAAAAGGTTACTCACGTATTGAGTAACTGATCAGATCATCTGATTTAATATTTAAAAATGATGTCATCAGATTGACAAGCAGTATAAAAACATACATTAATGATATTTGAAAGTTTTGCCCCAGAAAACGTGCTAAGCCTGGTGGTTGGGCACTAGGGCAGTCATTCATCCAGCGGCCTGCCGTGTTTTTGAGTTAAAAAATGCTTAAAGTTGACAGGAAATTTGAAATTATTACTTGATAATTTTGTGTTATTGGAAGGTTGGAAGATTAGTATCTGAACACCAACTATAAAGTCTTAAAAAATGCAAACATTTAAAAAGAAATGTAAATAAATAAGCAATCCAAAGCCTGGTGGGGCCACATGTAAATCCTGGCGGTAGCCCGCCAGGCTTATAATACACTGAGGGAAACCATGATTTGTGCGTATTTTCCTCCGGTCTCAACAGGCTATTGAGACGTGTGTCGCTGCTGCAGGTTTCAGTGTTGGTGAATTTGCTGCTCTTGTTTTTGCTGGAGCCATGAACTTTTCAGAAGGTAAGAATCACTTTTTGTCAAAGATGTTTTAATATAGTGAAAGTCTGATGAGAGACTCTTAAAGTTTTAATGTTATTCCTTCTGCTGGTCTTCTAGCTTTGTATGCAGTGAAGGTGCGTGCGGAGGCCATGCAGAAAGCCTCTGAACTGGTTCCCAGTGGGATGCTGTCGGTCGTTGGCAGACCGCAGGCTCATTATAAATACGCCTGCCTTCAAGCCAGAGAGCACTGCAAGAGTCTGGGGATTGAGGACCCCGTTTGCTCTGTGGCCAACTATTTATTCCCAGATGGCAGGGTCATTGCAGGGCACCAGCAGGTACGAACCAGCGATGTTCAGCTGTAGATTTGGCACCAGTGCAATATTGATGTGGCTTTGGGTTTTGTTTAGGCCCTGGACTTCCTCCAGCAGAACTCGCGCCGTCTAGAGTTCATCAGGGCCAAACCTCTCCCAGTTAGCGGAGCATTCCACACCGAGCTGATGGCGTCGGCTACCAAACCACTAAAAGAGGTGCTGCAGCAGGTGGAGGTCAGTCAGCAAACGTTTCCTACACTACAGGCTGCACTTCTGCTTTATTACATCCACCTAACAGAACTACAGTTTTCTAGTTGCTCTGTTTACTCTGGTTCTTTTAATTTGTGCCCCCTCTGATGCTTTTTCTGTTGCAAACATATTAAAATTGAAGGGAAAATATGCCTTAAAGTCTCCTATTGAATGTTGCTGTTTTATGTGCAGGAGGCTAAAATAAAATGAAATCACATTTTTAAAAGTTATGAACATGTTTAATGAGTAAAAAAATGTTTGTTCCTCAAGTTAATTACAAACAAATGCTCTTCATTTTTTACATTTTATTTATATAGTTCCATTTTTATTAAAAGAAAAATAATATTACAACTACTAAAGTTAAGAATTTCTGATTAGACTTTATTTTCCTGACATAATAAACAAACACATTTTATATTTTATATTGGGGGGATATAAAAAGATTAAATGAAAATTACCCACATTCTCGTTAACTATTGAGAATCATATATGTTGTAGTTTAAACAAAAGCCAATCAGTAAATAATTTTTTAAAGAATTTAAGTAAAATTTATCAGTATATTATTATGTAGATACATTTTTATCAAATGTGTAAATATTCTTGGATAATATAGAATCATTTCACTATATACTAAGTTATTTTATGTTTCCTGATCAACAGCATAGCGGGAAATAATTTAAAATGTTAATTTGGTTCAAAAAGTAGGGATCAACATTTGATTGGTTAACCAACATAGTAAAACATTTTCGACCAATCACCGTGGCTCTAGCAGTGTTACTTCAGCCTACTGAGTTTCATTTCTGATTAGATCATTTAAAATGCTCTGCTGCTCAGGAGTAGAATATAATTGATTAAATATAATTGAATCATGAAGTATTCTGTTAAAATGTAGGAAATAAATTTTTATATATTCTTGCCTTTTTCGAAACATTAGTTTTTTTTTATTAATGATGCATAGCTGTCCAGTTCATCCAGCTGCTCTACATAGTTAGTTTATATTGAGGAATGTTTATTTGCAAAAGAAAATGTTCTTTTTTTGGGCCTGCACAGGGGCAAAAGTGTAATTTTATTATTGCTAATTTTGTTATTTTATTATGTTTTTTTTCTCTTCACTAGTAGTAGAATTGTTGTTTTTATTATGATCAATAAAGTAATTAAGGTTGCATGTTTTTTTTTCTCCTTTACTACTACTATATCAACAAAAACACACCAAAAGAACTACAATGGACTCTTTTTTTGTGCATTTAATTTAATTTCTATGTATCTTCACTTAATCCAAACACCTGGATTTGATTTGTTCATATCACAATAATAATTTCTTTTAAAATTGCTTCGTTTTTCAACATTATTTTCCTTTCAGGTGCGACGCCCCGAGATCAGGGTCTACTCCAATGTGGATGGAAAGCGCTACATGAGTGAAAGCCACGTTCGCAAGCAGCTGGTCAAGCAGCTGGTGTCGCCGGTGAAATGGGAGCAGGCTCTGCATGAAATCTACGAAAGGATGCAGGGGGAGAATTTCCCTCAAACATACGAGTTGGGCCCCGGGAAGCAGCTGGGCGTCACACTGCAGAAGTGCAACAGGAAGGCCTCTCAGTTGTACGCTCACGTGGACGTCACTGCAAGCGAAAAGTGACTCTAATGATGGAAAAGATTGTGTCTAACTGTGTATTTAATGAAATGTTTTTAAATAAACACGCCAGTCGGTTTTTCTCATCTTGAAGTTTATTTGTAAGACGTGGGGGGGAAAAAAAGCCTCGTCAAATCTGCAACAGAAAGTCCAGCTCCCGTCATTTCATCACAAGCAAAGCTACACATCGTTTGTAAAAACCTTGGCCTCTTAAACCAGTAAAAAACTGCAAAAGACTGCAGGCCAGCAACAGTCCAGTCATGAGCAACATGCTTTCTGATATCAGTGCAACAGCAAAACAGCCTTCCAGTGCTACAATGTTCTGGCTTTTCAGGAAACTCTTTTTAAAAACAATTAAACCAATCTGGAGGTGCTTCAGTGAATTTAGCAACACATTTTTTTAAACTCTAAGGAAGGCGATCCAGTCTGTCGTTAATGTCAATACAGTTCATGGAAATGGTATAAAAAAAGAAAAGTAAACAGCAGAAACAAAAATCAGCATTAATTTTAAATCAAATGCAAACTTAATTTTTTTTTTTTTTTCATCAAACATAAGCAGACTTTCTTTGGGCCTCTTCCCAGGACTCCTCTTACATCCACAGTCCACCAAAAATGCTTGCTGCTGCCAAAAGTGCTACAGTCACGAGTGCTCCTCTGGTCCAGCCAGGGCAAGCCACCACTTTTAAACTGCTCACCTTGAAAATGAAAGAAAATGATAAAAACAATGTGATTTGACAGCATTAAGAGGATAGATATTTTAGTGTATCTGGAAAGGTTAAGTGGATAGTTTTTCTATCTTTAACATTCATGACAGGCTATGCTAGCCGCAGAGAGCTCGAGGGGATAAGCAGTGCTACACTTAGGGTGATTGACAGCGCTAAGATCCGCCTTCTGGCTCTTGTTGGTTGTTTTTACTTAGCACTGGAAAAAGAGTAGCTTGATTTTTTTTTGCATATTAACTGTCTTATACCAATCTGTCAAGACATAGTGACAATTTCAACTAAAATACAAAAAATAATTTTTGATAAAAGGTTACATACTGCACCTTTAAAGACCCAACGCACGAAATCTGCAACTTTTTTTTTCTCAAAAAAACATAAAAGAACTCTTGTTTGTTCAACCAAAAATAGTTTTTGTGTGGATTAGATTTATGGAAGAAATTAAATTATGAGCTAACACAAAGCACAAATATAAGCCAGCTTAAAAAAACTGTTCAAAAAAGGAGCTTATTGGGAAATATGTTGCATAGGATGGGTGTTTTAAAGACCAAATATGCTATTGTTGATATTAAAAATGTATAAATAATTCTACTTTTAAGGATGAGACTAAGGTTTAAGTGTCATTCAACGTGGGAATAATTTAAGAGTTTATCTGGTGTGGGGAGATTTAAAAGTTAGTAGGTTAATGAGGATGAGAGGAGAAGGAAATCATAAGATCTTTTATATTTTATCTGCCCCTTTTTGATCAAATTATGTAAAATTGCATGGCAATTTTACATAATTTGATCATTTGTTTTATTATTTTTTTCTGTTGTTACTTTTCCTCTGTTCGAAATAAATAAAAAATTGTATATAGTTTATAAAAGTCTGTTTTTCAAGAGCTTACTTAGAATAAAATATTTAACTGCTACTTGTTCTCACAAAATTAAACCTAACATAATAAAAAAAAACCCTGCCAGGTTTCCCACAGTGTATTGCAAGCCTGACGGGCCATCAGACTTTGCTTGAGCCCCCACCAGGCTTAGCATTGTTTATTTATTTTAGGGTTTTTTTAAGACTTTATAGTTGGTGTTTAGGTATTAATCTTCCAGTATAACAATAACACATAACTATCGTGATATTTTCAAATTTCCTGTCAACTTTAAACATTTTTTAACTCAAAAACATGGCGGCCGGCTGGATGACTGCCCAAGCGCCCCGAGCAACGGTCTTAGCAAGTTTTCTGGGGGAAACCCTGCACTGAATCGAAGATCAAATAATTACCCAGGTTGCCTTTGCCTCTGCTCTGAGGTTCCCCGGCCCGGACGTAGTGCTGACAATCCAGGCCTTCACCGGAGCCAACAGGCTCTGGAAACCCCACAGCTGGTTGTGGAGATCCCTGTAAAACACCAACCAAGATAACAACCAAAAACATAAATATCCAACTAGAAATATGAGATCAAAACATGTTTTTGTACCTGTAGATGATCCGTGTCAGAGTCCGGGCAGGTCCCAGCAGGTAGAGAGGAGTTGGCGGCCAGTTTGGATCTCTTCTGGCCCACTCCTGGTCCAGAAGGTCTCCGATTTCAGCCAGCTGTCGACCAACGACCCTCGCTGCTCTGTCACGGATCCTAAACCAGGAAACCAGAAAGCATTATTAACTACCAACAATAAAACGTCTTTAAAACCCAATTGTTTGGAAGACTTGATCAAATATTTTCTCTTTGTCGTGCTTGTTGTTGGCACAACTCATCCGACATGGTGTGTTTACATGGAACAAAGTGCTCAGGAACTGAAACAGGAGCAGGGAGTGTCCGTACTGTACCTGAGGCTCCCGTCCGCCACCTCTCCAGGTCCAGCCTGGAGGGTCACAGCACGGTTCGGATGCCTGGTTTGTTCCACCATCGTGTTTTCTGAGCAGGAGCAACATTTCCACATGAGTTCTTGTCAGATTATTTTGATTAAACACCACATTGATAATGCAGGATGGAAAGAGCTTGCACGTGATCATGCATTATCTCTGGACTTCTAACGTTCATAAACAAGCTGTGTAAACAGGAGAACATGTGACCAGGATGAGTGGCGCTTGTTACCAGGGAGAGAGTCCAATTAAAATAAAAAAAAAGATCTGAGGTGGTGACTTCATCCTTCTGATGTCTGCTGCTAAGCTGTTTCACTTCCCTAATTTATTTGGAGCTGGTTATGTTAAAAAGTGTTGCTCTAATAATGTTTTTATAACAAAACTTGTTCGATTATGTTTGTAGGTTTTACTTTTAACCTCCTGTGATCTCCTAAGCTGAGATCAGACCTGTTGTTCTCATGCTCTTTAATGCAAATGCCACATTTCCATAACCCAAATCAACCAAACGGCTCTTTTCTCCACTCAGCAGGGAGAAATACAGCGTCACTCGCCTCAGATAATCCCCATAAACTTTAAATAGGTTTACAATTTTTAGACAAATTTACCAAAAAAAAGCAGTATTTTTATACGTAAACGTGAGGTTTTATTTCCCTTAATATCTTTTTTACATAAAAAATTGAATTCAACAAGAGCAAAACTAATTCGGGCTGGAAATAACCCTTGTAGCCGCCCGTAGAGGTTTGCTTTAGTCATAACAAAAAACATGAAGTCATCGTTCATGCCTAAAACAAACAAAGGTCATTTTTTGAAAATCACACTTAAAGGATTAGATATCAACCCTTCAACGCATAACATTTATTAGTTTCTTCATTGTCAAACACGCATTGTGTTTCATTTTGTAATAGTGCTTTATTTGAATGTTTATCGAAAGTAAAATGCTCCCACCCTGGCAAGTAAACAGGTGCACTCACAGTGAAAAAAGAAAGTAAAAATACCTTTAATGTAGATTAAATAGGACGCCGCCCTGTAAAAAATATAAAACCCATTATCATTAGCACTTATCGTTAGTTATAAAATCAAATAAGTAATCGAAAAGTGTTTGTACTTACAGCAGCGTCCTTTAATCTCGTTGCTCTCAGGTAACTGCTGCAAAGTACAATTGGCCACGCCTTTACCTGCTGCTAGCAAATTTGACCATTAGGGGGAGACAGAAACACCCGATAAACACCAATTGAGTCGTAACAAGTTATTAATTTTGGTTTAAATGTAGGCAAGAAATATATTACTCTACAACTATTTCTTACTGAGAATTCAACTTTCTTTTTGTATATGATCAGTTCAGTCCACCTCGGTTGGGTTAATATAGCACCGATTCACCACAAATCGGTGGCATTTTAAAAGACAAACAAACATTATTTATTACAGATAATCAAATTTGTACACTCATACAGACAGGTTTAATGAAATTTCTCCATCACGTATGATGAATTCAACATATTTTGGCACTCTGCAGCCACCGGCCTGTTGTTAAAAATAGAAACAGTGAAATAGTGACCCCCTGTGGTAAAACGTAGCAATGACACCCCGCAGTGACATCACTGCGTCCTCCGTTGCTAGGTTATTCTCGTAATGCAACATCTTCTCGGCGTTCCTGAGACACACCCTTTTCAAACATTTATATTAATCATGCGGTATTTCACTAGTTGCACAGAAATTGTCCGGTTTTTAGCTCGAAGAAATGCCTCGTTGTAGTTTAGCCGTCTTGGGCGTTGTCGTCACCGCTTCACGTCGTCGGAATCAATAAGTGCCGCTACAGCAGCTAACATGGAGGCGGCGTTCGCTCGCTAGCTTTCAGCTCACGGTGATGCTTTACAAGCTGCCTGGCCGTAAAACTGCAGCCACCAGCCTGCGGATGAGACTGCATCCCTGACCTGGATGATGGCCGCCCAGTGTCTGCAGCAGCCCGGGGAGGATTCAGCAGCCTGCTAACGGAGCCCGTCAGAGCAGCAGATGCTGATGACTGGATGCTTCCTGGCACTTATTTGCAGGTAGCTGACTGTATATAAATCTTAAAGAGGATCCTAAATGATCACACACACATCTCAGGCTGTATTTATATAAATATGTTCGTGAGTATTGTGTGTTTGATATTTGTTGACATGATGTTTTGAAGGCACCATGGCCGGGAAGGTGAAGTGGGTGACAGATATTGAGAAGTCAGTCCTCATCAATAACTTTGAAAAAAGAGAATGGGTTCAAGTGACAGAAAACGAGGACTGGAATTTCTACTGGTAGGTTCTAGCACCACGTCATAATTAAAAATACGTCTAAAATTATTTTTACAATTTCGCTAATTAAGCAAGGAAGAAATATCTTATGTAAGGAAAAAAAATTACTTTTTCCTCCAAAATAACAATTATATTCACTCTTTATATCTGTTTATAAAGTCAAAGTAGTAATCTCAATACAAAAAAAATCTTATCTTTAATTTTAACGCACATACAGTGAAGAGAAAAAAAGTACATAAATAATTGTTAAATAGAAAATCTTGAATCCTGGCGTGGCCGACTTCATCTCACAGTCCAAAAACAACATAACTGTTTTTAATTGGTATTTCTAAATTGCCCTGAGGTTTGTGTTTTTATGATTCTTCATCCTGCATGGCTCCTTTCCGCCCTAAAGAACAGGCCATTCAAATAAGGCAGGAAATAGATGAAAGTAAACAGCTGCTCTGCCTAAACTTACATCTAAATTAATATTTCAACACATAACATTTTTAGAAAAATACAACATATAACGATTTCTAAGAAAAAGTGATTAAATGGTTAATAAAAATGTGTGGCACACTTTTCACAGAACTTGTATATTAGTAATCCATTAATTTATTTTTCTGTGAGGTTTAACTTTATTATCCTGAGTTCTTAGCCACTCTTCAAAATGGGAAATATACCATTTTATTTCAATGTTAATTAAAAGGGGGGAAAAAAGCATACCTTATCTTGTGTTTTCCATTCTTTCTGAAGCTGATTCAAAGTGTTTCTTTAGAGTATGGCTGCTTTTTAGTTGGTTCTATAAATTTAATTAGGAGTTTATGCTCTTTTCTCTTACTAGGAAGAATTAATTGAATATTATAATTTGTTTGGTGGGAGATGGTCCAGTAATGAAGCTGTTTAACTTGATGTGTACCAACATGCAGGATGAGCATCCAGACCATCAGGAACGTGTTCAGCGTGGACACCGGCTACCGGCTGTCGGATGAGCAGCTGGTGAACCATTTCCCGAACCACTACGAGCTGACCAGGAAAGACCTGATGATCAAGAACATCAAGCGCTACCGCAAGGAGCTGGAAAAGGAAGGAAGTCTGCTTGCAGAGAAGGACAAGAACGGAAAATACATTTATCTGGGTAATGTTCCCCAGAGGTGGATATATGTACAGTCGTGAACAGTCCTGATGTTTTTCCTTTAACTTCCTTGTGCAGATTTTGTTCCTGTGACGTTTATGCTCCCGGCTGATTATAATTTGTTTGTGGAGGAGTTTCGCAAGAACCCGTCCAGCACCTGGATCATGAAGCCCTGCGGGAAAGCCCAGGGGAAGGGCATCTTCCTCATCAACAAGCTATCGCAGATTAAGAAGTGGTCGCGCGACAGCCGGACGTCCACGTAAGTCAGGAAACGTGTTTCCTTTCAAGCTTTGGATGGAGAAAAACCACAAAAGAGTCATCATGGTATTCTCAGTGGGTGTTGCCGCTCCGTCCTGCCTCCAGGTTTGTTGCAGCATCCAGCGGGAAAGAGGCGTATGTGATCTCTCTGTACATCGACAACCCTCTGCTGATTGGCGGGAAGAAGTTCGACCTTCGACTTTATGTTCTGGTGACAACATATCGGCCGTTAAAGTGCTACATGTAAGCACCTTTCAAAACTATATCCTGTATATGTGTCGATTATCCGCCCAGGAAATCATGTGGTGTTTAACAGAAAATATGAATTCGAATAAATCTGTCTGATCTGATCTGTTAGGTACAAATTGGGGTTCTGCCGGTTCTGCACGGTGAAGTACACACCCAGCACCAGTGAGCTGGACAACATGTTTGTGCATCTCACTAATGTGGCCATCCAGAAACACGGGGTGAGTTGTCATCAAAAGGAACAACATTTTCCTCAACTTAGGTGAAGTACAGATCTGCTGCTGGTGCAGAAATATACAAAAATCAAGTTCTGTCACTTTAATTTGAAAGCCTGGTATTTATTTTGCTTGTCTTATAGTTCCACAAATATAGTCGTTCATTTTAGATGAACTTCTTCATCATTCAAACAATCTGTTGAGACTGAGGTTGAAGTTATTTCTCTTAATTTGTGTAACAGTTGAGTTTCCTTTTAGTAATCTCAGTTTTATTGGTTGTTTTCCATTTTTCAAGCATAACCAAACAAAACAGCTGTCTGCAGTAGGTAATATTCACATTCTAACATAAAGATATTCAAAGTTGCAGCTATGAAACAACATTCAGATTTACTCATAAATGTTTGGAACAGCCAGCCCCATCTTTGACTAATTGTTCTCCCCAATTTCTCCCCGTCTTTTTTTTTTTAATTTTTGTAAAGTTCATACTGGTTAAGTATTAGTGTTACTCATTTTCACTCTATCAGAAATGGTCAAATCAGCTCAATCCTTCACTGGAGGTCCTTCCAATAAATTAAAATTTTTGTTCATGACCAGAAAATATCTCTGTGATTTGCAACAATTCCATTATGTTAATGCAAACCTGCATCCTGCAGATTAGCTAACCGCTAAAACACCTGCTTTTAATGACAGCAACTGGCTACTACTTTCTCTCATCAAACACAGGGATGTAGGAATGACACAACAGTTTTCCCATGACAAAAACGCATCAAAAAATACTTTTTTTTGTTATTTTTAAGGTCGTAATATTTCTTTTAGTTTTTTGAATCTTCACAGAAAGCATCACATTTCCGGTTTAACTGTGTTTTCCAACAGGACGACTACAACCACGTTCACGGGGGAAAGTGGACAGTCAGTAATCTTCGCTTGTACCTGGAGAGCACCAGAGGAAAGGAGGTGACAAACCGGCTGTTTGATCAGATCCACTGGATCGTGGTGCAGTCACTGAAGGCGGTTGCAGTAAGTTTATAGCATGAATGACTGAATAAAAGAGCGACAGTTGCTTATTTCTGATTATGTTTTCTCTAATTCTGACACTTCTTTCACACAACTTTTTCACATTTTGCCACAAAACCACCTCAAACATCAATGTAGTTTATTGTAAATGGGTTGAATACAAATGGATGCCATACTTGAACTTTCAAAAGTTTTCTAAATCCTTAAATTTTGCTCTAAATTGTTCTGGTTTCTCACATTAAATTGCAACGTGACGCACTGAAGTTTGTGCAAGATGTGTGAATGCTTTTGTAAATATTTATTCCTCACTCTTTCGTCGCTGGGGAAGTCTTGCGCTCACTTATCCATATTGTGTAATCACCTTTCAGTGTGCTGAACCTGTTTGCAGATACTTCCCTGTATGTACCTCTAGCAGAAAACAGAAACGTTTCACCAATGAAATATTACACCTCTAAAACCTGCAGGTGCTAAATAAGTTTTTTTTTGTTGTAATTTAAACTTGTGCAGGCAGAATCCGAAACCTTTTACGTTGTTTTTTTTAATGTGACAAAAGGCCGTCTAATTTCTGAGAGCTGTAAAACCACCTGCATGTCTTGATATTGTTTTAGCCCACAGGACACTAAACACACTTCCTTTTTTAAATACGAGCTCTTACTCACTTCCTCTCAAAGGCATCAAAGCATCTGCTGCTGATAGATGTGTGGTGTATTTATACTCTGGTTGTTTGATAACTGACGGATAACTGATGAAACAAATGAAAAATTATTCGTTTTGCTGATTCAGTCTGTGTTTTCTTCCCTGTTAGCCTGTGATGAACAATGACAAGCACTGTTTTGAGTGTTACGGGTATGACATCATCATCGACGACAAGCTGAAGCCGTGGCTCATCGAGGTGAGTCATTTGTTGCACACTCGAACAAAAATGATGTCGAGACATGCGGTTGTTGTAAATTTTCTTTACTTTCCTTTTTTTCTTGAAACACGAACAACATCCATAGTCCAACGCGCGTCACACTCAGGCTGCTATCTACTACTCGGCTTCTTCAACACAGCAAGCACTTAGGACCCAAGGCTGCCCTACGCGCCTGTTCAAAAGTCCTGCTTTTCTAAACTCCTTTCACTCTCAGCCAGAATAGTTATCTACATATACATGAATGCACAGCTTCACATGGACAATGAATCACAGTGTTTTTCAATAACAAAACAAAGTAAAATATTCATAGGAACAAGAATAGAATCCTTTTAATGGAAGGGGGGGGGTCCTTGATCTAAAGTCCCCAGCAACTGGTCCCCCACACATTTCTCCAAGCCAGTCGCATTGAAATGTTTTCACCTCGTCAGTTATGAAGCCTAAAGAATAAACCCTTTCCTGCAAAACTTTATTTGGAGTCTTCTGTTGATCTGGGTTTTTTTTCAATAAATTGTTGGAAAACTGTCTGGATCAATACTTGGAAAATGTTGGATGGATGTTGGATGGATGGTTGGATGTTGTATGGATGTTGTATGGATGGATGGTTGGATGGATGGATGGATGGTTGGTTGGATGGATGGTTGGATGTTGGATGGATGTTGGTTGGATGGATGTTGGATGGATGTTTTTCATTACCAGCTGACTCAGGATGTTCCCTCTGTCTCAGTTTCTTCCTGTTTTCCTTTTAGGTTGTAATTCAGAAAACCTCCATATTGTTTCAGGCTAAATAAAACCTTCATTATAAAGAGTTCCTGACTAAATAATCAATCATTGGTATTTTCTGATCAGTGCTGTCTCTCTGGTAACCTCCAGAATGAGACTTGCTCATCTTCTCCCATCTTAGTCGCTCGTTTTGTGCTGCTGGTTGGTGAGAAGCTCTCTGTGTGTTTGTGACTCTTTATTCATCTAACAGAAACTGATGGAAACACAGCAGACACTTTCTATTTGCTGCTCTCTCTGTCTTAGCTCTGGTAAACATATCTCTCTGTGGCCTCGTAATGAGTCACAATGCACTCGTTTGACGGCTGCACGTTGTGCTGCTGGGTTTCTAGGCTGTGTCTGAGTTATTTCTGCTAGCGGACACCGATCCGATCTATTTCCAGCGGCGCAAAGTTGTTTGTAGGGCAAAAAACGTTCCTCTGTGAGGAACACGTTCCAGAAACTCAGTGAGTCTGCTCATCAGTCCCACCGGTTCTGAATTCAGCACTCAGTTACAGACGGTGAAATGGTTTAAAAGCCTCTTGTCATTTTTTGGTACTTTTCTTCCAAGCGGCATTTTTGATATTAACAACGTCGCTCATTGCCCAGTCGTTTTAGATTTTACGCACAGTGACATTTCACCAAGAATTCATCCTAATAAACAACAGAAAGTTGGATTTCTTTCCTTTTTATTTGGTAATCTGATATGAAGATTTCAAATATATGTTTTGCAGCTTCTTCTTTCATACCTATTAGCATCCTAACTATTTGAAAAACATTAAAATAAACACAAATTTAAAAACAAGTGGTTTATTTCAGTGAAATGTATGTGAAATACATCAGTCTGAAACAATTTTTAGAGATATTTTAATTATTCAGGGTTTTGGGAATAATCATCAATTAGTTCTAATATCTTTTACTTGATTTAATATTGGAAATGTCATCATATTTATGTTTATATTTCTTATATTGTTTGCACTCTTTTGGTTGGCTTTAATCTCATTGTACATGTATACAGTGACAAACAATAAATTTTAATTACAGAAATTTGGTTTTAGTTAAAAATGTATTTATTTTAGTTAAAAATGAGAAAACTGAAAACGGATCATGGAGAATAATGTATCAAAATCATTTATTTAATTCAAATATTTCACATTTTATACCACCACAAAAAAACAACTTTTAACATTTCTAATTATTTATATGATCAATTAATTTATATTTAATTGATTTTCAATCAAATTTAAACAAAGACATATAGTTATAAAAATATACATTATGGTATTTAAATGTGAATAAATAAACTAAGTGGAAAAAACAACAGGAATTATTCATTTCTAAGTTTGTACATGCAGTTTATAAATGAGTGTTTACTGATATTAATAGCTTCATTTCCTTCCACATTCATTGTAACTACAGGAAGAAACCAAACAGATCTCGTTTGGAGACTGCGTTGCATTATTAATCACTTCCCACCAGCCGTGAACCCACTCAGGGTTTATTACAGCCTAAATCTCTCTTCTTCTTCTTCTTCTACTTCTGTAAATATGGTGATGTTTGTGACCCACAGGTTAACGCCTCTCCGTCGCTGACCTCCAGCACAGCCAACGACCGCATTCTGAAATACAACCTCATCAACGACACGCTCAACATCGTCACGCCCAACGGGGAGATCCCAGACTGCCGGTGGAATCGCAGTCCGCCCAGAGAGGCCCTGGGGAACTACCAAGTCCTGTGAGTGACAGAAACCCTCCGCTAGCTCTTTGGGGTTAAAGAATCCATCATGGCGGACAAAAACATCCGCCAGCCTTTGGGTAGAACTGGCGATTGTAAATGACATAAGATGAACTGAACATTTGTCACATTAAAAATCCAATTTGAGCTGTTCTGCATCTGAAAGGAGCATCATTGTTGGTTTAATTTAATTTAATTTAATCTAATTTAATTTACAGTTTTTATTTAGATTTTCTTTATACAGAGTCTAGGTTTTTTTCTGCTGATCTATATCCTGTTTCGTGCCAATTACATTTTGATTTCCTTTGATAGCAGAGTGTT